>NW_010307487.1:0-18100 GCF_000700745.2 Antrostomus carolinensis | reverse complement strand
CCTCTCTCTTAGGCACTGAAGTTAAAAAAGGCATGACTTCATCAGCAGTCAGACATTTCTGTCCATTCCTTTTTCTGATCCAGAAAATCTGGCAGAAAGTTTAGGGAGAGGGATGTGTATGTTGTAGCCTCAAGAGAATCAAGGAAACATAGGTAAAGAAGTTTGATAATTATCTTTAACATTGTCAGAATGAGATAAATGTTAATACATTAAGAGCATGTAGTCAAAAAAGTGTATACATAGATATAACATTGTTACCTGTACCCACACACACATCTAGGTATACACTTTTTACTATTGCTATATAATTTAAATTTAAGGGATGCTAAGAAATCTCAGAACCCTAAAGTAAGAATTTATGGGCAATCAAGAATATAATAAGGCTACCTTGAACCACTTTTGGTGACACATCGGTAAAGTACCATGTCTAGAAGGAATGTCAGTCTGCAGGCTGAAAAATATACCCCAATAGATAGACTATAGGAAGGACATCTTATTTAAAAATATACATTTGTGGCTAGTTCACAGAACAGATGTGTTGTCATATTGAAGGAAACAGGAATCATTATCCAAGATGATCAGCTAAGAGCATAGGTCATGCTGCCTCTAGATTGGATGTGTAAGAGGGTCAAAAATCCCACTGAGTTCCACAGGCACCCCTTATCTTTGAAATTTGGTATGCAAAATTTATTGATATCTTGGACTGCTAATTGTGTAAATTGCCTTACTACGAGTAAAAGAAGTTGTGTTTTATTATTTGATCTAATGTTTATTTGGTCATATTTGGTTTTATTACTCTCCTTGAAAGCTGATCTGGCTATTAAAGTGAGATCATGAAATTTGTGAATAATATGACCAACCTCTGCTCCTACCTGGACAACCATGACAGATTCGCGATAGTGAAGTTTTTTGGGATTAATTTAGGAGATAACTAAAAAGAACATGGAGTAGACCTGTTTGTTTGCATACACAAAGGCAAGAATGCAGGCATATATGGTTTAACTGCATTTTCCCAATATCTCTTAAAATCCCCCTTTCTTTACATGTTGACATGTTATTTTTTATTTACTAAGTGCAAGTTATTGTAGTAAAAACACTTTAACCTGGTAATCATCAATGGGCATTACTTACTGACACAACAGATTATATCCAGTTATTTGATGAAAATTTAGGATTAAGTGGCTTGCAGAACACTTGTTTGTCTATAAAGAAGAAGAAGTGAAACATTTTAGCTTATGCATATATAAACACCAAGAGTCTTGTATTGTATGTCTTTCATTAGTAGTAGTGTTATGAGTACTGAATGAAAACTACTCTCTTGAGTCCAGTTTGAGACACCTTCTTCAAAATTTAGTATGGGCATTTGCTTTTTAAATGCTTTAAAAAGCCATTTAGTTCATGCATTCATACAATTAGGTGAAATCTTGTCTCAGAAAGGTGGAGTTTATACCCAACAGAAAATCTTGCAAATGAAAATACAAGTTCAAACACTTTTTCTGTAAATCAGAAAGCAAGGTCCTATTTTTCAGAGGTTATTTGAACTATGATTGAGTTCAAGGAAATTAAGGCCCCTGATGATAAAAGCCATTTGAATAGAGGGTTTTTGTAGAAATAGCTACAATGTCTGTTATCTGTTTCCCGCAATGTTCTGAGAAAAGCAGATTCACTAAAAAGCCTTTAAATTTTAAAGATATTAAAATGAACAAAACACTACTGAATCCCAGTTGCCCAGCTAAGATTCCCTGCAGCAGAAAAAGACACAAGCAGAGCTGATTTCTTCGTATCTTTGATGTGAGAGAAGGCATAATGAGCTCAGCAGTATTATTTTCTAAGGAGAAATGTGCAGAAATTAGCTCTGTTTTGCTTAATAAACTGTAAAACAAAAATGTTTTGGATGTTAGGTTTGGTGGAGGTGAGGCTGCAAATCTTTTTATCCTGCTCTCTGGGATGTGCTTAGTTGAACAAAATAGAACTCATCTCTCTAAATTAATGGGGCTTTCTTCATTTCAGGATCTTAATCTATAACGAATGTACTAAATCTAGTCAACATCTGTTCAACTAAAATGGCTCTTCAATTACAATTGAAATATTTCTAGTAATTTTTCCTTTTGGTCAGTGTTTTTATAGTCTGGTGCTGACAAGTAGACAGAATGACTCAGGGAAGTTCATGCCATTTTCATATAAAATGTCATTTTTTTGTTCTTTTTAAAGTTTTGGTGTTTGGTGGTTGAATAGCAACAGTTTCACAGTGAACTTACCCTTTTAAAATGTATCTTTGTGGGTTTTGTTTTCATTTTATCATGTAGAAGCTAAATCTTTGGAAATCTAAAAAAGATACAAATGAAGAGGCTTTTAAGTAGTTTAACCTACTTATTTCTCCATGCCTAAATAAGTGAAGGAGGTACTGCCTTAGTCAAACTTGCTTTCAAGTTATGGACAACTGGAGTCACCTCCATGGTGAAGATGATCTCCTGCACAGCAGATGCCCATGTTTGCCTTCAGGACTTGCAGAGAGGGAATGTCAGTGGGGGTGATGGGTCCTCCCCCAGGGCCCAAGTCCACCCATCATTCCCATCCTGAAATGACTAGGAATGGCATGGAGTCAAGAGACCTTCTTTTAACCCAGTCCTTTAACCACAGTGAGGGTGTTTTTTATGAGGAATGGCTCAGGTATCTCAGTGCCACACTGCAGGCGGCAGTGTTGGCACACTCTGCATCCTTCCAGAAATTTCTGCAGCATTTTCAGGTACCTTGAGTTCAAGTAACTAATGCAACAACTTACAAGGATAGCTTTACCTTGAGAATAATCACTGGATATAGAGTTGAAAATGTTAGTTTCTTTAGTCCATTCCATTGCTAATGCATGTTTAGTCATCAGGATATACTATTTATTTGTTAATATATTAAATATTCTTTGCTGTGGTTAAATGGGTTAATTTAGGATGTATTTACACATGCATACATGTCCATAGATGAGTGCTAACTACATGCTTACCACTAAGCTAAGCAATGATGAGCAGCAGAGGAAGCCATGTGCCTTGTTCCAGCAGTAACTTCTGCATGGAGTTGCCTGGAGAGGTTTCTCCCCAATCCCTGGTGATGTTAAGTGACACCAGGCAGCCCGTGGCAGAGCTGTGACATTGCAAAGAGATGTAACAGACACCAAACCACATCTAGCACTGCAGCCTCTATCTTGCTGATAGGGCCTCATGTTTTACTCAGCATTTACCCCATTTAGGAGCTGGGGGAAATTGTAAAAGCAGAGATATTTACCACATCAGCCAATGTTTCAAATAACACATGCTTCTAAAGTTTGTGAAATTCCTTCTGAGATAATGTCATTCCAGGTCTAATTATCTGCCATTGTCATTCTCCTCACTTTTCTCCATAAATAAATAAATAAATAACCTTTTAGACCCATGGAATAACAAGAAGTGATGTCTTTTCTTTTAATGACTACATTTTTCCAACTCAGTGGAAGAAAATTTGCTGTGTTCTAATCTCTCTGGCTCATTAACTTGAGAAATCTGATAATGGTTTAATTGCAAAAGAATAATGTCAGGTTTTAAACAGGAGTAAAATAAAACATGCACAGGAATAAATTAACCTGTTACATCCCCCAAATGATTACTTGCACTGATTTGAAATTTGCATAGACAGGTGCCTTACAAACAAGTACACAAACTCGTGATTTGAGTCTGAATATTGGAAATGAATGGGAAATTCTGTCACTACAGATGGACCCTATGTTAGATGTCTTCTGATCTTGGTGTTTCTCATAGTGTCTTCTAACCCAGAGGAGTGCACAGTAGCTGCAGGGGGTTCAACAGGGCACAGTAGGGCTCAGGAAGGCACAAAGGCACATCTATTGCTTGGGGTATAAAATGCAAAGGTAAACAGCATTAAGGCTTTTCTTAAATAGCAATAGTCACAGCTGTTATTTCCACTCCAACTTTTAAAGTGACTGTTAGTCAGGAAATCTCATGTTCTAATGTATGCTTTGAGCTCCCTTTTGGGTGTAAATATGTGTTAGAAGAACAATCTCCTAGTTGAAAGGTGATAGTAACACATTAGCCTTTAAATGTGATGGAAGTCATGCGTCCACAAACTGTTCTTCTTCAGAATTGACTTTGGAGAAGCGTCAACCACAAGGGTACTGGATTAAGGAGAGCTATGGAAGATTAGAGGAAGTCTCTCAGAAAGAAAGGACAAAAACACTCGGGCTTCACATAAGGAGCTTGACAGTTTGAATTGCACCCAGAACAACTAAGAAGTCAAGAGGTAACAGGCACAAAGTGAAACACAGGAGGATTCATCTGAACATCAGGAAACACTTTTTTTACTGTGAAGGTTACCAAGCACTGGCACAGGTTACCCAGACATGTTGTGGTGTCTTCATCATTGGAGATATTCAAAAGCCATCTGGGCATGGTCTTGGGAAACTGGCTCTAGCTGGCCCTGCTTGAACAGGGGAGTTGGACTAGATGACCTCCATAAATCCCTTCTAACATCAACCACTCTATGATTCTGTGAGATGCAGCCATCAGAACAACTAGAAAAGAGCTATTGTAATGATTACTAGTTAACACTACCTAATAGGTATGCATTTGCAATGCACATGAAGAACAGTTTCCCAGTGACCTTCAAGTGTAACCTCAGCCAAAGATTAATTCTATGTCAGCAGCAGAACCTTAAAATTGGAAAGTTACAAGTTGTGTGGAGAAATGGATCTTCTGGATCCCCAGAAAACCCACCATGTGTCCAAGAAATCATTATCCAATTAAGATTTTATCCAAAACACAGTTCCTACTAAGAGCTGGGGAAACAATTTGTCTCTACTACTCAGGCTTGGTAAAACTGTCAGTTCTGCACAAAGAGCATGGCTGTCCAAATACCTTTAAAACCTTTCTGTTATAACCTTTCAGACATAATGAGCAAGGAAAATAAACTATGTATGGAAAAATGTGTTTGAGAGAAGAGTAATTCTATGAAAGTCTCAGTAAGGACCGAAGAAAGCAGTTAATCTGTTCATCTACTATCCATCCTTGGCAAGGTCTAAGCATACCTCACAGTGCAATGAGCTCCTGCGTGATATATGTCCTGCAGCAGAACATTTTCCACTCCTAAGGAAAGGAACAATGCTGCTGCATTTATGTGTTTTCTTTAGGCCTGGAGAGTATTCAGCACTTTAGAGGAAATTTTGCCAGAAATCTTCCAGAAAAAAGGACAGATGGAGAGGAATTTTTTTCCCAAGTGGAAGCACTTGAAATATCCCACTGTACTGAAGGCACTGTTTGGCAGTGGAAAGAGGAATTATTCTGTAAATGAAGGAAGTTGCTGGTCCCTGATCTGAGAAGGAGTGCATGTGGAGGCTAGCTGTGGACCTAGTCCTCTGGGGGCACCAGGAAACAGGCCAGAATCACAGACTGGATTTACAAGAGCATAAGGAATAAGGAGAAAGACAGCAGCTGCTGAGTTTGCCAGATGGAGTCTTAGGAAGGTAGGGTACACATCTGTCTTTCTTAATGCTTATCCTCATCCCATGTTTTGTCATGAAAGATTTCTACTTGCTCCAAAATGTACCAAGAGACTGTGGGATCTCCAAGTTACTCAAGTTCACAGGTCTGCAGTGGGCAACTTTGTGCCTATCTTTCTTTAAAGGTAGCAAATAAGGCTGGCTTTAGAGTCCGTGTGCACCCCTCCGTGGTGGTGCAATTGGATCTTGAATCCTTATAAGCATATCTGAGGCACCCATCACTGCAATGTAATCCCTTGTGAATCCTTATGTGGGGAAATGTGACTCATTTTAGGAGTATCCTATTATACTAGGCTCATTCTCAGACCTGGGTGAGAATTCACAGGGGTGGGAATTCCAGGTGTGTCCCCTGATGAAATACCCTACTCTGCAGCAAGACAATGACGTGGTGAGAAGGTATATGGTAACTGTGGAGAGGCAACAAGATGCCATGACATGTGATGCCTCTACCCTCTATCTACAAGAATGGGAGCATCAGCACTTGCAGAGGTATCAGATTCTTCATCAGATAGAAGTGCAAGGTCTGAAATGTGTTCCTAGTTTTGAGTCAAAGCAGACTAGCTTTTGGAATTTAGACCTGTATATCCCTGGTATGGGCTACATCAAGTTTGCTGCTGGTCCAGTAGCTAAGCAGTTTCTTTATCTGCTCCTTTCAGAGCTGTATCACCCACTTTTGGGGAATCTGAATTAAAAAAATTAGGGAAAAAGAACATGCCTGTGGCCTGTCAATCCTGCAACTGCCCAACACAGATTTGGTCTGCAGGAGCAGCACTTGCCCAACACAGATTTGGTCTGCAGGAGCAGCACTTCTGAAGACCCTTGTGGATGATTAAGGCTCAGGATGTGCTAGGGACCATTCACAATTAATAATGAGGCCCTTTCAGCTTGGTGGGAGATCTCACCAAGGTGCATGTTCCTTCCCAAGAAGGCACTTCTGAGGCTCACTGATAACCCTGAGCTACAAGAGACATTGTCCTTGTGTCTTGGGTCAAGTGGGCAGAAGTTTCCTAAAAAACAGACAATCAAATTCCTCTGGCTCTCCATACCACAGTGTCTCAGGGAAACCCCACTTGCAGTAAAAGTCATACAAGGCTTGCAAAAACCCTGACTAAGAAACCCGTTCCCCTTTCTTTTACAGGTCAAGTGGTGACATCTTCTTCTCATTAGAAGTGTTCCAGAGGTAACTGCTTCCTCTAATTTTTCAGCAAAGAAGCCAGTTGCCTACCGGGCTTATACAGTCCCTGAACTCCTTAGCATGACCACGGGTAAAGACTGCTGCACAGCCAAAAAAGGACAATTTGCATCATAAACATAGACTCTGCACTTTCCCTGCTTTGCTTTTGATTTAGAAGGCAGCTGAGTGCTTGGACTTGTCATGGCAGGAAGCCGCAAACCACAAGGAAAAGGCACAACTCCTTTGGCACCCACTGAAAGTCTGTAGAAGAGGAAAAGCTGGACCTAAAATCATGTCCAGCTTGGCCCCTCTCCAAGCATCCTAGGAGTGTTGAAGGCTTCTAAGGATGGATAGAGCAGAGATGCTACCATCAAATCCTGCTCTTTCTAGTCACCTGAAATGAAAGGCACTGCTAAACCACCCTGCATAAGGCCCAGTCTGTGAAGGGCCACACACCCATTCTAGCTAGGAAACTAAGCTGAGACTCTACCTGGGGTGCTTGCTGTCTTACTATGACTCTGGCCTTGAATAGCAATGTGTTGTAATGGCACTTCTCACCTGCCTTCAAAAGTGTTCAACACCCACATATGGGATGTGTTGTCAAACACAAACCCAAGATCATTAGAAGTGACTGGTGACACTCTTTTTGAGCAACTGTCCTAAGCTGACTAAAGGAATTTTATTTCTTTAGAAAAAGAGGAACAGCAAAATACACAGAAACTATAATTAAAATAAAAAAAACAAACCCCACTCATTAGCAAGCTTTAAGATTGCTAAAGACTGAAGGTTTTTTTACTCTCCCTGAAGACAAACAAAGAACAAACAAACTTATCCGACTTCTGCTTAAGAACATAATTTTTCTAAGAACATAAATCTGGGGAAGAAGGGAAAAGCTCCATTCAGCCAGGTTGCTAAAAGGAGCTCACTCACCCAAACAGAGCTTTCTTGCTGCTGCTGGATTATTTTTCTGCTAAAAGAAGCATATGGAAGAAGGATAGGATGACAAAAACCTGCTTTGTCACTTTCCCAAAAAAAAAAAAAAAAAAAAAAGAAATGCTTGCTGTGCTCTGGAAAGTGGAGTGGGTGGGTGTGTGGTTAGAGAAGGACAAAGGGAACTTCTGAAAGCCTCATTTTCCCAATCAGCATGTGGCAGACCTTGCTAGAGGCTCCTCTTCTTCTCAGCTTACCATGGCAAAGGAAACAATCATTCAGCAGCTTCTGAACACCCTGGCAAAGTAAGCAGGCATAGTGACCACAGATGGAGGGAACTGTGAGTTATTTATGAGACAGTTCTATATGAATCTCTATTTTGCTGGTACAAGATATCCCCAAATTAAATGCATCTTAGAGGAAGCCAGGCATTAAATTAGAAAGAGGATGAATTTGGTACAATACACCTTGTTCAAATTGTATGCCAGTAGGCAATCATTAGCTCTCTGGAAAGATACCTTCTTTGTTACAGAGAATTTGTATGAGACGTACTTTTTTCAAATGCTTCAGGTATTTGGAAAATGGTGGTGTTATCAAGCAGCATGCTGAAGACACAAATAAGATCTCTTTCACATGGGACATAGCTGAGTGGTGGAACTCTGCCATAGGCTGTTGTAGAGGTCAAAATATCAGTGCACTCAGAAACTCAACAGATTGCAGGAGAATTAGTATACTAATTAGTATACTATAGTCCAGGTGCAACTTTCTAGTCCAGAGATCTCTAAACAGCTTTTTTCTGGAAATGAAGAAATTATTATAGGGAAGGAGAATACATGAAAAAGCAATAACCAGGAAGAGGCACAAAGAGAGACATCAGCCAATCAAGCCTGTTTCCTACACATATTCTTCAAACTTTGCATTACTGGGTACTGCTGGAGTCACAGCTCTCTGGTCAGTCTATTGACTCAAGCCAGTGAGTTTGTTCTTCACTTTGTATATTCTCATGGGTGGAAAATATTAAGATTAGATATTTGTGTGGCTATGAGATGCAAGTTATCTTGAGCTTTTCATATGTGTTTAGCCACCAATGGCTCAGCTCACATCCATCCAGTGATAAGAGCAGCAAGTATGCACACAGTTCATAGAAATCACTATTTTTTCAATGCTGATAGCCCTATGTGAAGACCACATATCTGCTATGAAAGAGCACTGTCTATGAAGTAGGCAAGTTTACCCTTCATTTGAGCAGTTTTTTGAGGTTTACATGGCTGCATGAGGTTTAGAGTAGATGGAAGGGCACTTCAGTGACATTAAAGTCATAAAAATTCCTAATAAAATTTTGTTAATGAAATAAGCTCCAGGAAAAGCTTATTAAAGTTACCACAGTTACCTAGTCAGCCTTTGATATGACTTGACTTGCTCCCAAAAACACAAAGATTCACTGACCCATTCACAGCCTACATATTGAATTAATTCCCCCACAAAAAGCCCCAAAGAAGGTGAAATTGCATACAGACCAGTCAGCAGGTTTAGTGTTTGTGTTTGTGCTTTCTTAATTGAAGCTAAAAGTTCTGCTTGCAAGAGGTCAGCTGACAGAGATCCAGTTCTGCACAATTCACAGTTTGTGGACGTACAGATTAAGCTGACTGCAAAGTATGGCCAAGCATTATTTTTTGTGAAACCTTTTGCCTGACAGTTGCCTTTTCAAGAGGAAGAAAATACAAGCTTGTTTCCTTGATGGAGGAAACAAGGAATCCTTTATGGTTTTTAGGTGGAAGCCAGACATAGATGAACAAAAATGTAGATCTACATTTTTCTCACACTGGCAAAGGATGTATGTCTTTTTCTCTACTTTGGTGTAGGTGGGAACAGGCTATTGTCAGTTGTATGAAAATCAAAACAGATTTTTGAAGGAAGTTTACTGTTTATTTATTCAAGAAGCCCATTAGCAATACAAGACTTGGGGAATCTTCCCTCAAAAATCTTCTAAAGATATAAGAAAATAACTTGGGAAACAGATGAACCATACCTTTAATGGATGATTGCTTGAATTACAGTGGAATAAGAGTTAGTGGGCAAACAAATAAAGCCATTCCCGCCATTTCAGAACTCCCATTTTGCTAATTCTGAATGCTTCAAGTTCTGTACTAAATTAGGAGCTCTGCATGAAATCTTGGCTCTGTTGAAGTTAATGGGAGTTTCTATCATTTTGAGGAGGTTCTAAATTTAGAAAAATGAATTTTCTCCTCGGTAGTTCAGTGCTTTCTCATGGTTTTGCTGACACGAGACAAAACTACACATCCTGGCATTAAATATTAACAGCCAGTGTTTTGTTATTTCACATTAAGTGTTTGTTTAAGCCAATATTTAATTATTGTTTCCCACAGTCTAATTTGTTTCCATAGATGTGAGATAAGCCTTTACAGTTTGACAACTCTGAACATGCTCCTAAAAAACTGAGTGTATTCAGTGTCGAATACTTAAAATTCTCATCCATAAAGGACTTCAGAGCCTCCCAGAGCAGAGTGATCTGCAAATTGCTTACAAAACTGTGTAGTTTTAACAGTCTCATATTAAGATGATATGACTACTGGGAATCATTGCTACTCTAACTTGGTAATCCTAGGTTTACAGTTGGACTAGGTGATCATAATGGTCTTTTCTAACCAAACGATTCTATGATTCTATGACTCTGGATGTTCTTTCAAAGTCTCCCAGTCCAGTCTTATGCAGGTTAGAGTCCTCTCTGCTTGTGAAATGGGAGACCTTCAGAGATGGAAGAAGTTTGGTAACCAGCTTATTTTGCATTTCCTTCTGAATTAGGCTTGATGAAAATTGTAAGTTATGTCACAAGCCGCTAAGTATAAAAAAATCCTCTCCTTATCCTCAGAATTTTGACTGGTGAAGTTGGGGCCAAGTCGGGTAAGAGAAAGCAAAGACTTGGGGATGTCCTTGAATAACCTGCACAAAAATAGACTAGTAAGAGACAGCTGTAATGACCAAACTGTAATATTTTATGATGCAGAGGCAAAGAACCAGACACTGGGGGGAACAGACTCAAGGGAATTGTGTTCATCTGTATAAAATGTTATTTGGTAACAGGAAAATGCAATACAAACTGTCAGCATTTTAACTCCAGGACCGTTAGCATTGATGAAGCACATGTCCAGACCAATCTGTGAGAAAAGGAAAATGCAAGAGGGATTTCCTATTTTTTTTAGAAAGCTGAAGAAAGTAATGAGATTTCTCTGCATTGTACAAAGAAGAGTTGTGCAGAAACTCTTAAATTAGCTCTAAATGAGACAGTAAAGCAGTTTACCTCCTTTTGGAGGTAAAACAATTACTGCCACAAATGCATCCATAATGCTGTTGGGATTCAAACTGGTATCTTTTTAATTTCATTTTGAATCTAGGATTTCCATTCTGTCTTCTCCTGTCACTATAATAGCTGCATGCCTTACTAACAGCACTGCAGGTAGAAAAAGCAAAATCATCTTCTCTTCTTGGCAGAGGGTAGGTTCAGGATGAGGCATTTAGAAACATAGTTTTCAGCAATATTTCTAGATTTGCATATCCCAGGAAACCATGAAAAAACAAAGCTAAAAGTTTGCAAAGCTGGCTTCCTGTGCAGCCAGAACACACCAATGAACTCAAACACCCCAGCAGGTCCCATATCCCCAGACATGTGCCATGCTGTCAGGCAGGCTGTCTTCAAGGCAGCTCCATGTGCAGGAGGTGTGGGGGAGGCAGATCACTGCTCCAGGTACCGTAGACACAGCCATTGGTTTCAGTGGGAGTTGTACGGGTGAGTGCTTTTAAATTAATTACCTGTGTGAACGACCTGCAGGTTTCTCCTGATACAGTGAAAAGATAGATGCAGTCTTCAGACTTTGGACTATATTTCCACACAATATAGGTTTATGGATAATAAAAAAGAGGAACCCTCTGGAAGTACTTAAACACCTTGATTCAGGATATAGTACTTGAGGATCAAATTTCAGAAAACTGGAGAGATCTTGGAGGACATAAGACACATCTATCCTTTTTGTATACTTTTCACAGCATTGGTTATCATCAGAGAAGGATGCTGAGCTATGTAGATTTGTAATGTGACTAAAATTTTGGTATTGTCTGCAGATTTCTTGTCCAAATACAAGATGGAAGAACTCAGAGTCTGGTGGTGATCAGATCTGGGGTTTGGCAGCTTTATCCAAGCTGATATTTGGAGAGGGGTCTATAATAATGTAATCTGTATGTCTTTTACAGATGGGTAGAAAAGGTGAAGGTGGCGCCTAAAGTAGCTCCATATGAGATTTTCAGTAAATACAACATACAGGGGTGGAATTAAGCAATTAGAAGTCATCTAAGACTGATGTTTAGTGATCCAAGCTCCCTGCTGTTCATGGCTGTTATCCCTGGACCTCCTCCACCATCCATGAAGAGATCCAATTGCCACAACACAATGATCTGACCTGGACGTGTCATCTGCCTCTCTTCATAGACTTCATAAGAGTCAGAGTCTGTCAGCTTGGAGAGTGAAGATTAATAGTTCATCATTCTCTTGAACTTGGATCCTCCTTAAATGAGAAAGCTGAATAAAGCTGTGTCAGTTTTTTAGCTAGACATTTTGTCCAAAGATATTTTATCTGTCTTTGTAGTCAAAATTGGTCCTTCTCCTTCCCTACTTACACACCATACAAGCAAATCAAAAATATCTTCATCCCATATACATCATATCAGAGAAAAAGTAAGGGCTATAGTGAAGGTTAAAGGCATTTAAGTACTGAGAGTGTCTTGCCAAGAGAAGCTGGTAAGAACCCAGGGTGATATTGATCTTTTTATACATTGAGTCTCTTGCAAATTCAGTTTATTGACTTATCAATTGATGCAGTATGCAATAGGGATTTTCCTGCTACAAGTTTTATTTAGAACTGGCAGATCCCAGCAAAGCCAATTTTGGTTTAATTCCGTTCATACTGATGTAACATTGAAAATCCGTTGAGATACTCAATTGATCTCTGTGTTCAGTAATAGCTTCATTTCACAGTGAAGTTTGACAGTAGTAACACCAAGTGTCATCCAGATAAGAACATTTAAGGCACAAGGTGAGGATTTGCATTCAAACGTTAGGGCTTGGTGTATCACTCATTAAAAAATACTGAATGTGGTTAAAAAATTCACTGTGGTGAATGCATTAGACAAGATAACACAGGGCTAGCTGAACTTTTTATGTGAACAATTTGTTTACTCAAAAATACCGTTTTTGAAGGTGGCTTAAATTACTAACGAATTTAAAAAAATAAATTCAGTTACACAAAAAAGCTCAATCTAAAAAAGGCATTTAAAATCTGCTTGCTAATGAACTTTGCCAACACATAAACACAGCAAATCATTCTGAAGCCAACTTAAAATTCAGCAGACTCAAAATTAAGGTATTTTAAACTTTATTTCAATATGCCAGAAAATATAAACCAGTCACCAAACATTTAATTTAAGTTATTCTGCTGTTTTGCCATAGAAGTAAAATGGTTTTTGTGTGTCATTAATGAAGTTAGATTTTTTGTTGTGGGCATAAATATTTCATCTGAAATCATTGCTATTTATAAAACTGAAAACCAGTTTCTAAGCATAGTCTAGGGAAGCTACAAAAACTCCTGCTGAATTGAGTGGGAAAACAGCTTCACTAGAGCAGGTATAATCTTATTTAATGTAGCTGCTGGAGTATGCTGTAAAATGCCTAGGTCTTAGCTCCCCACACATGTGAAAAGAGACCTTTTAAATCTGCGCTGCCTTGAGTTTATCCCTTCCACTGTATACTTTATCCTGTTGTGAGCTGCAGGGACCACCATCAACACCATTGAAAAGTCTGAGTAATAAGAACCCCTCCAAAGTGTGCAGAGAAATATTTATAACCTTGCAAGTCTGGGATGTAAGCAGATCCACACCTTTTCTTACTGAAGCTTTAACTGGACCTGGGGGGTGGTTGCTTATAGCATGTCTGTGGTAAGCAGAGGACTCAAAACCAAACTTACTGCATTAAGACAAGCATCCATGACATGAAGTATGGTTGTTAAAGACTCATCTCAAGTGGTGAGTGTTAGAGCTTATGCAAAGAAAAGAGATTTTCTGCACATCCTATTGAAATTCTTTAACAGGACCAAAGCTGAAGACACACTGGAATTCCACAAATCACACAGACTTTTCTGTAAGACTTGTGAATGCTCAATATACTCCCTGATCAGCCCCAAGCTCTGCAGGTTGAAATAAAGCAAAGAACAGAGGGCAAAACCACAGAACAGAAAAATCAGTATTGCTACTGTGTTTGTTTATTGTTTGGAGAAAGTATTTGAAAAGATAATCATATTCTTCTTAACTGTGGATGACTCACTTTTTGTCAAAGAACAGCAATTTTGAGCCATTTTCAATAGCTGATGTCAACTTTATCTTGATAAATCAGGAAGCATGAAAAGAGATAAATTCAAGCTCTCCAGTGAGTGATAACAGGCAAAGAATGTCACCCGCACCTCACTGCTCTGTCATATCCTGCAATCGTACACAAACATGGGTGGTAACAGTGTTTGTGTATGAAGTGAAAGAGATAGATTTTAGACTGTTTTAAGAAGCTGCTTTCATTGCTGACTTCTGCTAATGCCACTAATATTGAGATTGCAAAGACATTGAGGAAGGGACTTGAATTCTGTGAACATGGGATTAAGAGTGAATTGTAGAAACAACTTCCTAGGGAAAGTGACACTTTTTCTTCTTCTCTTTCTTTATTTAATGGTTTAGGGTTGCCCAACGTTTGGTGTCATATCACTTAGATGTAGTTCCCTGGCCTGACAGGGTTATTCAGAGCACACAGTTGAGATACTTTTTGGAAATGGCCAAATGGCCAAAGTTGTTAACCTAAACTAAGCCTACACTGAAGGACAAGGGTGACCTTCAGCAAGCACCCTCTCCATTCAAGGAGGATGCACGGCATTAGTTTTCCCTCTGGCAAGAGGCCCCTGATGCCAAGCACAGCAGCAGCAAGGATGCATCAGGACCTACATCAGAGCAAGTACCTGCGCCCTCAGTCACTGGCAAGATGCAGATCCCATTTCAGGGAGATTCAGACTGTGTGACATCCAGCTTGGTGACAGCCTGGACTGCCAGAAACGATGCTGTTGCTTTATTTAACCTTCCTGATCACTGTCTGTCCTGACTGCCTAAGAAGCCTCATGATTGCACAAGGAGCCCCGCTGCTGCATGGCCATGGTAAGCTCTCCAATTCATGCTAAACACTTAATGTTATATAACTGTAGAGGGCAGCCTGAATTCAGCTCCCATTTCTGTTCATTGCAGAAAGAAATTAGGTCTGGTAGTGTTGCATATCAGGTGCCCTGCCCTTGAATTCAAGATACCACATGGACATCTAAGTCTTCAGTACCTTTGAGCAAAGCTCTTAATTTACCTCTTCTGGAAAGCCCTGGGCTAACCGTGGATCACACAGGTAAGTGGATTACTGCTGCTGAGGCAGTCCTGTCTCTAGTTCTTTCTGGCTTGGGTCCTTCTATTGAAACTGCCATCAAAAGACCTAAATATAATGTCAGACATTTCTGTGCTGACACTTGCCATCAGGAAAGAAATGGGGAGCATTTAATGCTGCTCTCCATACAACTTCTAGAAGATAGAAACATCTAATTGTGGCCAATCTGGATCAGATTTGATTCACTTACTGTAAAAAGAAAGCATTCGAAGTCACAAAATCACAAGGCTCAGACTACACGAAAACCAGGTCGATTCTACACCTGCAGGATTGTTCGGAGCTTTACGAAAGTGCAAAGGAGGGAGAAAGGTTTGGAGATCAAGGTAAAAACAGAAGTCACAAGCACAAAGAAATATAAGTGGGGTATAGGATATAATTTTTAAAAAAATCCAATAGAATTTTCTTTAATTTTTTATATTTTCAATAACTTATTATTGGTTAAAACTTAAAAGATATTGAAAGGTTATGCTTCTTATATGAGGAGAGAAATGCAAGAAAAGAAGCAGTTATTATTATCTCCTCTTTCCTTATCTTCCAGGAAAATATTGGATTTACCATACTGTATGTTATCTGTTCTTGTTCATAAGGAAAGTTTCATGCTGTGCATATCATCATAATAGCAGGGTCAACAAGGACATGATCCAGTTTATCTTGCAAACTGTCCTTCTGCTAGGCTAGGACTCAATGCAAGTAGGCTTTGCTCTCCAGGTCCAAGAGCACAGTCCTTGCCTTCTGCAGACTGCAGCTTCCCCTAAATATTATTAGTTCAGCTGCACAGTAGTTTTGTGAGACAGAAATTCATCCCATACAGACGTGGAAAACTCTACTTGTAATCTCAGGATTTCAGGATTGAAGTCTTAAAATTATTTAAGGTTGAGGAAATCCTTTGCTTTAACCCTTACACAAAAGCATTCACCATACTCTAGGCAAATTACTTCATCCTTTTTGGTAAGTAAGCAGGTTAGAAAGTAAGACCCACAGATTTAGTATCCAAAGAGCTCCTTGAGGAAGATGCATTACGTTAGTAAAGAACAGAAACTCAAAATTACTCCCTCCTTTGAATTCCTGCTTTGGAAAAAAAACTCAATAACATTGCACATAGCACTCGAGGACCAGAATAAAAAATTTTCCCCTAAAGAAAAAAAAAAAAAGAAGAAAGAACAAGTACTCATTTAGAGCTTTGATTACTAGCTAGAATGGCTTCTTCTACTGCACTATCTTGCATATGTAATGCCTCTCCCCTACCCTTCTCACATCCCATGATTCTGGTGATAGTGTTAACCTAAACTTTAGGTATTATGCTATGCCTGCAGTGTCTGTAACTGCTCTGTAAAAACTGCAGCTGGTTCTTCTTCTGAAAAGAGACATCAGGGTGGGTAGACAAAATTCACACACATCTGTTTCCTGTACATAAACCCTGAAAACTTTCTTAACAGTGTAGTGTGAAACTTTGTGTTAGAAGGTGAGATGGAAGTCAGCCTTAGCTGTGAAGATTAAAAGCAATCAGGGTGTTATCTTTTCCAACAGCTGTTGGACTTCCAAAATCTTACATCAAGAAGGGGGCATAAATAACTCCGTACTCAGCTTCCCTATCTCATTGTACTGATTTACTTTCAGGCTGTAACAATTATTTTACAATGGGTGAATATGTGCAGATTGTGGAAGGTTATAGTATTTCACTGACAAATCCCTTAAAGAAGGCGCTGCGTTTCCCAGCATATTGCCATACATCCCATCCTGATTGCACGTGCTTTGGCTTGTGAACAAAGCTGGAGCCAAAAAGAGGAGTTTAAGCATGTATTTTTTCCTATTGAAACTGCATTTAAACTATTCATCCCTTTTAGCATGAAACCTCTGCTGAAAAGAGAATAATGAGCGGGTAAGGAGTAGAGATCTAGTTACATTGGTTGGATGCATAAATTCATGCTCTGTGCTTCTAGACATGTCTAATTTGTTGAATTAGCTCTTATTCTGTTATTCTAGAGTGATCTTAATCACCTTAAGATTTATTTCTTAATAAGAAGAATTTAGACAGTCATATATCATTTACACTCCGTGACTGTACATAATAAGATCCTAAACATAACTCCCAGTGGAAGTGTAATTTCAAGTAACCTCCAGCCCACCCCTTTCTTCCTTCGGTACCACCTGCCCATGCTAGACCATGGTTTAGCTATGTCAGTGTCTGTATTTTGAACATTTGGGAGGAGGACTCCTTTGCAATACCACACTAACCTTCTAAACCTTCAGAAAGAGCTTGAGTACTCAGCAAACTCTAGTGCAAGAGGCTTAGATGACATGCCACTCAACTTCTTTAAGTATGTGTTATGATGTAATAGCTTTAGGAAGCCTCATCCAGGCAATGCTGCCAGTGAGTTAGTGCTGGAGTTTGCATCATACTGAATTTTATGTTCACCTCTTTTTCCAGAAGAACTTTAGGCAAGAGATTTCACTTCTGTCTCACTCTGCTATACTGTGCCCCAGGAAACACATGGCTGCTTCTTTAGCAGGGTTTGTTGAGAATATGAACAGAGTGAACTGGTGATCTTTCCCCATGAGAGGGAAAGAAAGGTCAAAGGAAGGGTCTGGCTATGTTCCTTAACACCTTGCACTTGGTGTGCTGCCCAGGACCAAGGTCTGCCTGTCCTAACAACTGTGTGGAAAACTCCTGAAGAGGAGGGTAGCCTCCCATGCACTCCTCGGTCTCTGTGGGTCATGCACATGAACCAACAGGTGGGCTAATCAGGCAGACCTGGTGGAAAATGAGGTAACCTAAAACAAACAAGTCATGGTGTGCTTGCTGCTTCAGAAAGCCAAACATCCCTGCACCTTCATCCTCTTTCTGGCCTTCTACTCATCCTCTCTAGGATTAGCCTTTGCCTTTTTCCTGCCTTAAAGAAATTATTTTATCTCACCCTTTGTGGTGGATTCT
>NW_010307486.1:0-681 GCF_000700745.2 Antrostomus carolinensis | reverse complement strand
GGTCCCTCTCCCATTGTCCAGGACCTTTCAAAGATGATAGAGTGGTTCAGTGATCATTTCTGCCAGTTCCTTCAGCACTTGTGAGTGCATCCCATCGGGGCCCGTGGATTTGTGTACACTGATTTTGTTTAGACTATCTCTGACCAGTTCTTCCTCAACCAAGGGACAGTCTTCCTCCCTCCAGACTCTCTCTCTTCCCTCTAGCATCTGGGTTTCTTGAGGGGCACTTTTGGCTATAAAGACTGAAGCAAAGAAGATATTCAGTATCTCTGCCTTCTCAGTGCCTTCTGCTACCAGGGCACCTGCCTCACTCCCACATTTTCCCTGGTCTGACTTTTGTTACTATTGATGTACTTGAAAAAATCTTTTTTGTTGTCTTTAACGTCTTTTGCCAGATTCAGCTCCAAGTGGGCCTTAGCCTTCCTAGTTGCATCTCTGCAGGCCCTGACCACATTTCTGTATTCCTCCCAGGTGGGTAGACCCCTTTTTCACATTTCATAGACTTTCCTCTTCCCTTTGAGATTTTCCATAAGCTCTTTGCTCATCCATGCAGGTTTCCTGCCACTCTTGCCTGATTTCTTTCACCTAGGAAAGCACTGGTCTTGGGCTTGGAGGAAATGGTACTTGAGCGTTAACCAACTCTTGGGCCTCCTCACCTTCCAACACTCTAGTCCATGGGAT
>NW_010307485.1:0-13360 GCF_000700745.2 Antrostomus carolinensis | reverse complement strand
CTTCCAGCAGAGTAGACAGAGGCAAAGAATGTTGCATTTATAAGTATCCACAAACAGTTATTCCATGGAATATCACACACCTAAGTACAGAAAAGGCAGATATATCTACATACATGGACAGGTGATGTCTACCTCTAGTGACATGAGATAAAAAAGACATGATACGGAGATACGATTCCTGAATTCTGATTACCTTATGTAGCAATTCAGTTGTGTCATTGCAACAAAACACCAAGTGAAAAAGAATCAGAGAAATTAATTTTTACTTTTATTTTAAATGGTATGTGTATTGCATACTATTTCTTTAAGCATACATCTAACTGAGATTATTTCAGTTCTCCTATTCCCACCTGCTTGTGAGTAGAGGCTTAGAAGCTTACATTTTAAAATAGATCTTCACCATGCAGGGAGTACTGCTGATAGGCATCAGCTATGGATTTTTAGCAGGGGCAATTGCCCAGGAAGTTGAAGGGAGTTTTAACACTCATTTGCACTGCCTAGTGAAATGCAGGCTCCCACAGCATGCTACAGAAGAACAACTGCTCTGCTGCACTGTCATGCTATCAGCAACATCACCACTTCCAGCCATAGGACAGCTTAAACTGAAAATCAATTCATATTTGGTTGGATGTAAGTTGTCATGCAGACTGAAAACTGTTTGAAGAGCTACAAACAAAGACTAATGATTAATGGTAAAGCACTGAGTCAGGATAGAAAGGGAATATTGCATAAATCTGTATGATGTCCAGTCCTATTTAATGATTCTGAAAAGGAAGAAATTATGACATTAATGAAATTCACTTGATATTAAAATGTGAAGAGTTGCAAATACCATGTTGGACAAGGAAAAGGACAGATTTAGAAATAGGGGCAGGAAATAGCAGACTGAAAAAATTCTACAGCAAGAATAAGAGCAGAAATTAAACAAGAATTTGTACTTCAATACAGCATCAAAAGGCCAGTTTGGGCACCAACTACATTACCAGTCAAAGGCGACGCCCACAACCACTTTCTCTTCGTTAGACATTATACACTTCTAGAAAATGGCGCAGAAGTCCACAGCTCCTCTCCGTGCAGCTTTGAAGAGACAATACCTGGGTATGCATTCACTTCTAAATACTATTTTACTAGTCTCACACTGACAAGCCAAAATAGCACAGAAGAGAGCCATGAAAACCAGGGGAGAGCTATAGAAACCGCCCATAACTGATAATAAAGTAAGGGGAGGGAAAACAATGTAAATTTATATAAGAAATATTTGACATAAATTTATTTCAAGAATATAATAAAGTACTCCAAATATAGGAATGAAAGGCTGAGAATAAAGATTACTATCCTTACAGGGAAATCTCTGTGTGTTCAGAGAGGTCTCCAGAGGGAAGTGTCTCATCATTTGAAATCCAGACTAGACAGAATCCTTGCAATGCCAGTGTACTGCAGAAAGAAATCCCTCACTGACAAGGAAATGGACTGGTTAATCTAACAGGGCTTTTCTGCCACATTGTACTGTTGAAAAGCTTTGGGAAAGGGTAATTTTTAGAGGGGGAAAAAAAATGTTTCCAGTTTCTGCTGGTTTACTTTTTAATAATAATCTGCATAAATATGCAGATTTTGGTATGGACAAACAATGTTTCTTACAGCTATGAACTCCTGTTTGCAGAAGTCAGTGAACAGAGAATAGAGGGCGTATGATAGATTGCAATGTGGGCTGAAGTCTCAGTGCAGAGTAGATCAGGGAGAGCGTGGAAGCAGGAAACGGTATAGTTCAAAAGGTAAGCAAGGGCACAGCACTGTTCTCTGTCTAAACAGGAGAATTATTCAAGATAGGCTTTAAAATAACCAAAAGTCAAAGCAGTTCTATAGAATATCTCCAATTACTCATGCTGTGATAACATTACAGATTGGGGACTGTGAGGCATTTAGCTTCACTGTGTTCTCTGCGCACTTAGGGTGTAATTGTTGCTCACACGACATAAATCCTATTTTGTATTGCTGCTAAAAATCTTTACATTTCAACTTTCTTTAATGCATAACAAACACATATATTTTCAAAGGTACAGGATTACACTGAAATGTGGCAACGATGGTGTGGAGGTAGAGTGTTTCAAGTAATAGTTAAACCCAAAATAAAATATCCGGACATTTTCTCTATGATCTTTTTTATTATTATTTATTATTATTACTATTGGCAAGGAAATGCACACTGGCTATAGTCACCCAGATATTAATGACTGCAGGTGTGGTAAGGGTGAAAGTAGTGAATGCATATTGCAACTTCTTTGATAGCAGTGGCAGGACTTGCTGAAAAAGCCTTAAAGCATTGTAATGAGACAAGCAGCAGGACCTGATTAGAAGAGCTGCATTTCTACAGTCTCTTCCTACTTTCACCAGAACAGACAGGCAACAGTCCACTTCAGATCTCTAGGTGAATGCAGGGCGGCATCATGCCTGCCCTCCAGCCTACGTCTACTTCTGCAGAAGCAGGATGGGAGAAGTGTCTGAGCACACAGTAGGGACTCAGGTGGGAGCTGATAGCCTGGAACAGGGAAGTGCTCCAGGGTCTAGTAATATGACTGTGATCACTTGAACAGTTCAAAGGGCTAACTAAGGTGAGTACCTCTTAATATTACCAATTTGCATTTAGAGACAGAAGCATCCTCAAAAGTAATGTTCTTGGCAAAGCAAATGGAAAGCTCAAATTTAACACAGTCATTTCTAAGACACTTGACACTTTGGTGAGACGTACTAAAGGAGAAACAGAGCTAACTGTAGCCAAAGGGCTGAGACCTACCCTTCCTAACTTTTTGTTTTGTTCTCTATTAATTTAATTCTGATCATGGAAGAAGAGACAGTAATGTGCAAAATGTAAAGTGTGAAAGATGCGGTTTTTGTATGGTGTGAGGCAAGTGTATGTGAAATTCACTTAAATGCTCTGTAAATATTTCAATGAAATTAAATGATTATGAAAAAATTACTGCAATGCTTTAACTCTTTTATTTGACAGTTTTCATAACAGGCTGAGATCAATCGTGTTCAAAATTAAAAGCTTTGCCTCTGATGTACACACAGTTTATTCAGGAACTGGCCAGCTGCCCAGAATAATTTCATGGTGACTGAAAAGTTCAAATCTTTTGAGAAAATTCAGGGGGGTCTCACTACAGGATAGTTTTAAATTAATATTGTTTGGTACATTATAGAGCACTGCTCTGTATCAATATTTTTCACTGGAAATCTCCTTTAGGGGCTGTATTTGAAGAAAAAAGGGACCATACAATATCTGTGTAACACTCTTAACAGGATATGCTACAAGCTCCAACACCAAACACTTTGAGCATGAAAGTGCATGGGAATGAAAGACATTGCAAACTGATGCCAGCACCCAAACAGATTTCCAGAATTTTTTACTTATCCAAATTCTCAGATTTACCATCAGCTTTGGCTTGTCAAAAGGAGCTTTGAATGAAATCCAAGTAATTAGCATTAAATGACATGTAAATTAAACAATTAAAAATCAGAAAGGCAGATTAAATGAGCCACTTTTTTTCTTTCTGTTATTATTCTGAAACCATATAGACCTGGTAAATTTTTGGACATGAATGAGCTATACTAAAAGAAGATATGTATATATGGGTAAGCTTTCACAACCCACACTCAGCTTTAGCATCAATTTGTATCAACGTTTTTGTACCTGCCTTTGATTTAAAGGTCAACACAAATCAGCTGTTCGGTTACTATTATTTACACCTGTGATCCGTTAAGAACAAAGGAAAAGCTCAATTTTGTTTCAGCAAACTGCACCATGAAAAAAGGAAAGTAAAAAACAATCTTAAAACAAAGGTAAAAAAATAACAAATTGTATTTGGGTAAAAGTAACACTTGCAGTGTTAAAAGGCTGTATTTATGATGGGTAGATCTTATTACTATGTCTACAGTGCTATGTAAAAGACAGCCAAGGGCCTAATCTCTTGCCTAAGTTCAGGTGGTACCTGCTGACTTCAACCGTACTTCATACTATTTGCCTCTTGGTTTCTCTAGGCCCTATGTGGTGGCCCTGAGACATAATTACAGCAACTATTTTTCTACAGGTTTTCCAGTTCTTCAAAGCATCTCAATCAACATTTTATTTGCAAATTCCCTGAGCAGCACTTCTGTAGGATGACATTTGGGTTGTGTATTGCCTACTTCAACAGAAAGAAGAGCTTGTGAGTTTGGCTGGAGGTGGGATAGCTTTACAAGACTGTGTAGCTTAGAGTCCAACCTAGTAAGGCCTTTTCTGTGGTTTCTTTGAAAGTGGTCTCTCAAATAAAATAGTCCCAGAACTACACCAAAGTCTTGTTCAGGAGAAGGTAGCCAGAGCTACAGGAGACAGCCAGTGAGCAAACAGTTAAGCAGTGTCCACAGACAAGGGGTTAGGTCTTGCGCTTGCTCTCTTCTCCTCTTTTAGTTAACTGCATAGATGTGCCAGTTGTGAATTTTGCCCTGTGGGCTCATCTAAACAAATGGGGACATTGCAAGCAATAAAAAAAAAATTCTCCCATGTAGGGAATGTAAAACAGAACCTAAATTGATTTTAGCCACATTCTGTGCTGCCTTGGGGGATTTTCAGTGAAATGTACCAAAAAATATGATTCACAGTAGAGACTGTACTGTTGATAATATAAGGGTAAAATAAACTGAAAAAGTTCCTGGCAGATGGAGAAACAAGATTACACATGTATTTGTTATATGCACAAGATTTGTTTGTTTTGGTTTTTTTTTCCTAAACAACTTTTCTGTGTCACAGGCTTTATATGCTGTGTGTAGTACAATTTGGTGCTGTGACTGCTATTTTCCAATTGTTCATTTAAATAACTTTTTCTTCAATGTTGCATGAAGTCTTCCAAATTAATAAGATATAGAGTAAGGTTTCACAAATGTGGGGTTTTTAATAACTTCCTTCCAGTAATTGTAGCTCCTATCAGTTCTTCAGGAACAAATGCTGCTGACAAGATGTGATTGCAATTCAAATGGTACAGAACTCCTCTAGCAAAATTTGGCTAAGATTTAGACCATTTATCTAATAGAGGACAGGAATCTAGTGTGTCAGAGAGTTTCCCTCTGGTTAACTGAGATAAATAAGCTTAATTTTTCAGAGCTATTACATCATACTGTCTACAGACACAGGCAAACATTGCTACACTGACTACATTTCAGCCATATTTGCAAATCTTTTTCCCCTGTTCAGTGGCAAGAATTACCACTTTAAGAATTACCACTTTAAAAAACATGAGAACCGAGAATCTGCACAGTCAGCGTTGGTAATCAGGGCCCTAGGAACGTGCTTACCAGGCCAGATTCGACCTTCTTGCCTTTAGACTGAGGTACCTACCTGAGTTAATTAAGTTATGGTTGTTTTAGTCTCTCTTTATAGCCAAAAGTGACAGAGGTATTTGTAGAGGTCAGTTCAGATCTTGGGCTGGTTATATCTTTCAGATATGCTTATCTTTTTCCATAGACTAAGTAAGGAACTTGAATTCAGTATGTTCTTTAAATCAGATGTGTGATTCCCAGTGTTAGGCGGGATGAATCTAGGCCATAGCATCTATGATGGTATTCATCTCAGTTAATTATACTTGTCCAAATGTGAAGTATATCGTATAATCATCTAGGCACTCCCTATATTTCACTGAAAGAGGTATCTCTAGATCCTGACTCATCCCATACCAGCACACAAGTAAGATAAGCAAGATGGAATATCACCTTAGGGTAACTCCTTCACTGAATGTAGAGGCAGTATAAGGCTATGTCTATACTAGTAATGTATTGGGGTGCGGGCCTAAGAATTGGAATAAGATTGTCCATTGTGTTACACTGTTAGCAAGGTCACTTGCAGTTTTGGCCTTGGCCAGCTAGCATCCTCCCTGATCATGCCTGAGCACAGTTTGGGGCTTATCCCAGCTGGGGACATTGCCAGTAGGCAGTACAAACACTACCTATTTAAGTGGTAGGTAGTTTTGGAAAGGGAAAATAACTTAGCTGTATGTACAAGCCAGGCTGTGCTGACCAACCAGCTTTGGGGACAGAGAGCAGGTTCGGGACAGCTCGCTCTCTTGATATAGATCAACTCAATGATCAGCTTAGCTAAGATGCTCTAGTTCAGGTAAGATGAAATTGCTTTTCTTAGATAAGATAAACCCCACCCTTATTTTAAAAGAGTTCAGGGGGTAGGTACATTTTTGGATGGATAATGTAAAATAGGTAATGGAAATGAAACATAAATCTAATGCTAATATTCATAACTATTCCTTTAATATCTTTTTCACATATAAATGAAGCTTTAGCATTTTCATATTCATTATTTTTCTCTTGGGATAAGTAGCAGAAATATTTTTGTTTCCTTACAAAGGTTGGTGAGTCACAAAAGAATATCCATTATAATAAAAATTCATGACATGCTCCATTTCATCAGAGGAAACTGCTTAAGACTTCACTTAAACTAGGCATCATTATTTTGGGCGGGAATGTTGATCTGCTTGAGGGTGGCAAAGCTCTGCAGAGATATGTGGACAGGCTGGATTGATGGGCCAAGGCCAATTGTGTAAGGTTTAACAAGGCCAAGTGCCAGGTCCTGCACTTGGGTCACAACAACCCCATGCAACGCTACAGGCTTGGGGCAGAGTGGCTGGAAAGCCACCCAGCAGAAAAGTACCTGGGTGTGCTGGTCGACAGCCGGTTGAACATGAGCCAGCAGTGTGCCCAGGTGGCCAAGAAGGCCAACAGCATCCTGGCTTCTACCAGAAATAGTGTGGCCAGAGGGGATAGGGAAGCTATTGTCCTCCTGTACTGGGCACTGGTGAGGCTGCACCTAGAGTACTGTGTTCAGTTTTGGGAAGAAAGACATTGAGTTGCTGGAGTGCATCCAAAGAAGGCAACAAATCTGATAAAGGATCTGGAGAACAAGACTTAAGAGGAGCGGCTGAGGGAACTGGGATTGTTTAGTCTGGAAAAAAGGATGCTGAGGGGAGATCTTATCGCTCTCTATAACTACCTGAAAGGTGGCTGCCAGTCTCTTCTTTCAAGTAACTAGTAATAGGACAAGAGAAAATGGCCTCAAGTTGTGCTAGGGGAGGTTTAGATTGGATATTAGGAAAATTTTCTTTACTGAAAAAGTGGTCAAGCATTGGAACAGGCTGCCCAGGGCAGTGGTAGAGTCACTATCCCTGGAAGTGTTCAAAAACCATGTAGACATGGCACTTCAGGATATGGTTTAGTGGGCATGGTGGTGTTGGGCTGACAGTTGGACTTGATCTTGGAGGTCTTTTCCAACATTAATGATTCTATGATTCTATTTGTTATGAATTGTATACTTGATGAACAATAAGCATCTAAAATATTTTCAAGTGAACAAAAGCACGAGGTGTATGAATTCTGCTTTCATACAAACATAATAATTCAATATTGACTACGTAGAATGTGTTCATCTTCAAGACTCAGGGTAAAAATCCTTACAACCTGAAAGGGTGCTTCTGCACAGGAAGTAAAGGAAGAACTATTACAGGATAATTCACAGACTCTCAATATTTGCTTACCTATTCCCGACCCTGCACAAAGGAAGATTCCTGGAGGTAGTTTTGTAAATGGCACTTACCTACACGTAGCCAAGACACACAACATCATCTGCCCTGCTGGGTTCACAGAAAACTAGAACCAACCTGGGAAATTATAATTGCAGACAGACTTTCAAAGGTTCTCACCACAGGGAGCTCCCATTTACTTTAAAAAGAGCTGAAGACACTCAGAGAATCAGGCTGTTTTGACTGAGGAAGTCATCATCTTGACTTCCTCTCAGGATACAAACAGTGAGAGGTACATAAAATGCTGAAGAGCAGCGAGGTCACAGGGATAAAAGACTCAGTCTGCAGAGAATCTGTGTGTCCTGCTCATAGTTTAACAAAGCAATGTAACTTTGACCTATGCCCTCTTAATACTGAAGTATAGGAAGACTCAAATTTGATCCATACCTGCAAAACCTTTACTCCATGTGATTTGTATAGGTTGCTCTATGCATTGTCCAGGGTATTGCGCAGGATAGATCACCACTAAAATGGTGTGGACATAAGGCATATACAACATAGTTTCATCTGCATCATAGGAGACATACCTATGCTATGTGAACCTCTTTCCAGATTCCAAAGCCAACCTATGCATTCCCTACGAATTTGTGAGTGCTGCTTGAGGTGGAAGCAGTTAGGTGTAGGTGCTGAATGATATTTGTTACGGATCGTGATGTAGGTGCTTGTGCAGCAGGTTGTATGTTGTTTCTGTGGGTTGTGGCAATGCAAACCTATGTTTCCTTCTTCTTAGGTGTGCTGCAGTGTCTACGTACATTTTTGTAAAGGGATACTTTGCTGGCATAGATCAGTATAATATCTTCTAACACATAAAAGATCTCTACAAAGACAAAAAGAATAATTTACTCATGATCACTAGCCAGGACAAAAATGCTTCATCGGCAACATGGAATGCTATTCAGATGAGACACCAGATAAATATTCCTAAAAATGCCCTAACGTTAATACCAAATGTGATAATGAGTGCATTATTCTTGGTCTTACTCATAGGACAAGCTAAGCAAACCTCAACCACAGTGCATAGTACTTTTTTTTTGTTTCCAGTGCTTTTACTATAAACCCCATTATCATGGGGATTTGTTTCATTAAATGTGTTCAGCTGAATATGTATGAGGCTATACACTTGACCTAATCTCCATGTAATTGATTTGTTTGGGACTGGAAAATTGGAGATAGTCTGTGGAGGGGCCACAGAGATCTCTATAATGTAGTCCTAGAGAATACAGAGGCACACACTTCACGAGGAGACTTGGTCACAGGATGAGAGGCAAAGAGAACCATTTGCTTCATGAAAAAGTCTGTCTAGATAGAAGAAGGGAATTCTTCACTATGAAGACAACCATTGGAATAAGTTACTCAGAGAAGGTGTAGAACTTTTATGACTGGAGATATTCAATACTTGGCCTGAGAGGACTCTGGGTAGCCTCATCTCATGGCCTGCTTTCAACAGCAGGTTGGACCAGATGGTCTCCAGAAGTCCCTTCCAACCTAGACTTTTCTATGATTCGATGATTTAGTGATAGCTATGAACTGCAGGACAACAGATAATTATGCTCTTCAGTTTCACTGTTCTGTATATGCCTCTGCCATCTCTTGATAACTTGTACTTTCTTTCAAACCATTACTGGGCTCTGTTAGATTCTGTGAGAAGGTAACTAATATAACTTAGATTTGAGTGAGTATCTGCAACCCACATAGTGGAGTAATTTCTACAATCAAATATCCTTAACACTGAGAAAATGTAACTGAAGCTGAGAAAAAAATTCATAGCTGTAGCTGAGGCCAGAATCCAGTGTATTTCTTTAAAGAGGAAAGACTGTTTTTGCACAAATTGGCTGCCCCTTGCCTTTTTGTGGTTTGTTTGGTTGGTTGTTTTGAACCAGAGGCAGTACACTTAATTTGACTCAGGTGGCCTGAGTTTTAGATTCACTGCAGTTTTTCGGTATTTCTGCAGTATAGAAATTCACACAGAAAGTTAATTTAACCAAAGGATATGCAGAGGCAAACCTACACGAGTGGTAACTGGGAGGACACAAAGGCTGATCCAAATTACTTCTGAAACCTTCTTGGCTGGACTAGATGAAAACAAAGATAGTTTGGTGTTACTGGCTGCCCCTTCTCCCACACAAGTTTGCTGATGAAATTTTGGCCAGGGCTAGATTCCCGCGTTCCGTTATTCCCTTTCATGAGAGATGGGGATGGTTCTCTTTGTGTTCCTGTGGTTCTATAAAGGGGAAGATGTGGGTAAGGATTCTCCCTCAATTCTGAAATAGTGCTCCCACGCTTTGGATATTATGCAGGAAAAACATGCAGGCTTCCTCATCTTCTGTCATGTTTTAAAAAGAGTGTCTGATCCATTCTCAAGGAACTATAAAGAGAAGTCTTCTGAATTCTAAGTGGAAAAAGTGACTGACTTACACTCAGGTACCTAAAAATCTCAGTAAAAATATAAAGAATTAATCTTTCTAAGCAGCTAGCTTTTTTAATCACTAAACAACGAATTAAATCTCCTGCAAAGGCCAGACCTCTACTTTTTATAAGCATAGAAAGGTTATATACAATGTGTACACATGTGTATAGATCCACAAGCCCCTGTGGGCCTAAGACACAGTTCAGAAAAGGCAATGAGGACCTGTGTGACACAGAAAGACTCAAAGGCAAACACAGCATGGATTTTCAGGGATCCAATTGCCATTAAAAGTAACAAGTAATGCTATGCAAGCCCTCTCCTTCCTGACAAAAGAGCTACAGTACTGTCCCTTAATTCAGAGGATGGAGCATCTATAATCACCAATGTGCCCTGAGAAATACTTGCATTTTTCTTAGGTATCAACCAAATAAAACAAAAAATAAAGATGAGCTCCTGGTGACATAAAAGCTAGGTAAGCATTTTCTTCCCTGGTGATATAAATGAAGCATCAGAAGCTTACATTTATATTTTTGTTACTGCTATTCCCACATTCATAGCAAATCTGACTCCTATCTTTCCTCCTTGAAAAGTGTGTGCTTTGAATACGACCTTTGACTAGAATTTTCAAAGGTCCCTATTTTATAAAATAAAACCCTCCTGCAAGAGAACCCCTCTTGAATTTAATGTGTTTTCTTGAGAAATAATACCATATTGCATATACTAGGGATTGACAACCTCTGAATTAATACTATTTAGCTACTGAGCATCAAATATATAAGCCAGAATTTGTGATCCATTGACATTGTTTTTAAAAAATGTGATAGATGAGGTAAGAGGTAGGAGAAAAACAAAGGTGGAAGCTACAGTCTTCAGGAGACTTTCAAAACGTTCTTAGCTTTTAAAAACGGAAAGAGTCTGGCACAAGCAGTTTTCCAGATGACCATGTTTTCCAGTCTTAAAAGGGCAGCTTGTTTTCTAGAAATTGACATATTCTCTGTAAAGTTTACTATTTTTTAGATAGCACTGCTTTAAATGTTCTGCATATGGGCGGGGAATGGAGGACCAATTTGAATTTTGTGAACTTTCTAATACCTTCCCTCTGTGATGAAAGGAAGGATTTAATGCATTTTATGTAGTACTTAAAACTGAGTTTGGAACCATTATTGTACTTTTAATTTGTTAATAAAAAGTGTTCGACACTTATCTTTCTTGCCACTTGTTAAAAATCCATTTACATGGGATCAGATATAATGAAAAGGTAATTTTAGTTTTTGGTTTTTTTTTTTCTATTTTGTAGTTACTTCCCATTTGGAATTACCTCAAGCACTGTCCTCAGAATATAAATACTCTGGAAGCAAGTAAATCTAACTAGGCTTTAAAAAGCTCCTTGATTTTCACACACATATTCACATATATATATAAAATTTTATGCGGAGTGTGTTTAAATTAGATATACCAATTATAACACCTTGTTCGCACAATATGTTCATGAAAAATCCCCATGCTGAAACTCCCACTTTAACACTGAAACCTCAGCACAGAAAGTTTGGAAGTGATGCTACTGCTGAAATTGCCATTGGCGTCTTCCTAGACCTGCTGAATGTCTGGGTGAAAGGCAGAGGGCTCTGGCAATGTGTTCTGACCAAACACGTCCAGCACCCCAGAATGGTGTGCAGCAAGACAATCAGGACCTGATGAGGTTTCTGCTTTGTAGCTCTTCACTGTGCAATCTTAATGGGAATCTTCAAGATGAATAAAGAAAAAAAAAGAAAACAATTATTTAAAAATTAAAGAAATATCTAGATGGTTCTTATTGCTTCTGTCGAAGGCTTTGATTTTTCACAGCTCTGTTCTTGGTTTACAAGGTGGTCCTATACATATGAAAATACTTAGGTCTCACGGGTAAAAAACCTCCAAATCCTAGCTATCTCTTCCATCTCCTCCTCTACTGATAGAAAAATGTCAAAAAGAAAAACTCCTTCACCCTGAAAAGTACAACTGAGTTATAAAGTGTAAGTACAGTTTTGCTCCTCACTGAATAAAGGAGTTGTTAATAGGTCTGCCAAAACTATGTTTGCATTGCTAAGATAGTGAGACTCCTTAGTATTAACAGGAGTAAGGTCAAAACTACCATCTGAATGAATAATGACTGTATCTGAATGGCCTGGACTTCCCCTAGAAACAGCTTGCTTTCTAATACTAAACTGCCTCACCAGAAAAGAGATCTGAGAAGAGAAAATGGAGAAAAAGAGAAAGTGAAAAGATAAAATCCCTGAAAAACAGTACCAGTAAGGCATCAGCAAGCTAGCTGCATGCAGGGAGACATGACTTCTGACTATTTCAGACTGCCTTGCTAATATTTTTTCTATCATGGACTTGATATTTTGAATTCTTGTTAAAAACAAAATAATTTCCAGGAAATTAAGTTATAGAAATTCCATCCTAGTAATTCCACATGCTGATTTATGTACTTAGAAAAAAACTGAAAGGGTTTGTAATGAATATTAAACGTGACTTTTTCCAAGATGCGTTAGTTAAACTGCTAAATTTGCTTGCAAATGCATATAATTTCATATAGACTTACCCAGTGAAAAGAAACTGCAGTCAGATTCTAAAGTTGCAGGTACAGGTGCACAAAGACAGAATACAGTGGAGGTAATAACGGGCATGGTAGGAAGGAGAGAGCACTGAGGAAGCATTTGACTGGAATGACTGTACATCATGAGCTAGGGGGCATCGAATGAAATAATCAAGTGGCAGATTCATCAGCAGAAAAATAAATACTTTTTCACATAGTGCATCATTAAATTTATCTTTGCTACCGCAAGCAGTAAATGCTAAAATATACACAGATTTGAAAATAGATTTAACAAACACATGCAAGAAAAAATCCATCAAGAACTACTAGACAAAGATACACTATTTTGGACACTGGAGGTTCCCAAATCCCTGGAGAATGACTATCAGTCAAGTATGAAATATCACTGGAGAATTATATATTACTATGTGCCTTCCCTGTTCTTATGCTAGACCCTAAACATCTTTTACTGGCCACTGTCAGGGACTAGATACTGAACCAGGAGGATCTTTGCTTTGACCTAGTACAGCTGGTGCTATATTCCAAGCCTAGAGCTTCTTCCTTGGTAAGCTTCATAACTGTTTAAGCACAGTATTGACATTAATTTTTTTTTACCAGAAACATAAATAGTGAAATTATATCAATTGTTGTTAACAAGAAACTGCCAAGCAACTGTCTGCCTTGGTTCTACTTTCAGGTGTCATTGATATTGATATAATTAGAGCTAGAAGGGAGACACAGAATCACAGAATGTTGGGGATT
>NW_010307484.1:0-18761 GCF_000700745.2 Antrostomus carolinensis | reverse complement strand
CCACTCTGGGGATCCACCCCCACTCTGGCAGTGAGCGACTCTGAGGGTCCCAATTCCAGTCACAGCTCAAATTCTCTGCTTCGGAGTGGAATCCTCCGTGGCCTACACGTGCTCCGCTGTTGAATCTCCATGGGCTTCAGGGGACTTTGTCTTCTACTCCATGCAGTTGAACTGGGTGTCTCGAGGTTCTCTTTCCTTTTCCCTCCTCCTCCTTCCTCCTGGCAACAAAGCTCTCTCTCTGTCTGTCCTTTGTTTAGGCTGATGGTCGTCTTTTGTTTAGGTCAATGGCCTCTCCTCCAGGTTCACTCCACTTTCTTCTTTTCAGGACAGTCCTTCCCCTCACGAATATGGATTCACAGAGGCGTTTCTCTAGTGCTCATTGGCCCAGCCTGGACTGGGGAGTCTCCGCCTTGGAGCCAGGGGGGCTTTTCGCTCTCACAAGGTGGCCCTTCTCCCACTACCAAAAAAAAAGTGCCCCCCCACACACACTCACACGAACAAAACACAACACTCAGCCATGCAGTGAGGATGTGCTGTGACCCGCCTGCTTCTCCATGTCCAGAAGCAGAGACATGCACAGAGCAGAGCTCTCTCAGACCACTGTGGTGTCATGAGGATCCAGGTGCTCCCTCATGTTTTTGCTTTAGCTCTTGTTCTTGCCACCAGGAACCTTCAGCTTATTAAATAACATGCTGTATTTGGTGCCAGAACTTCTAGAAAGGACTGGCCCATCTGAAAAATAGTGATTTTGAGGACAAGATGCACTTCATCTCTCCCCACACGCACACATAAATTAGCCAAAGTGCCTCTGAAGTTGTTGTATACAGCTTTGCATTTTCTAATAACTTTTTATGGCTTTTATAATTTGGAAATAGAAATCCTATTTCATAAAATAAATCTCTCACAAAATGCATTCTTTAGAAGTACTTCACATTATACCAAAAACCCCTTCTTCACTGTTGGATCATGGTTTTGCCTTCCAGTCCAAATGTAGCTACTTCTGCCTGCTGGAAATGCTGGACAAATGGCTATATCTGAAAATCTTAGAAGCAATTCAACCTTGCAATTAACTGCCTTCAGAGCTAATGGAGAAGAGCCGATATCAATTTTCACAGATCACTTTCAGCAGACTCATCATGGTTCAGATTGTGCTTGTGTCTACTACTGTTCCAGAGGAGTGTTTCTCTGGTCTTCTTCGCCTTCTCTAATTTTTACAATCTACCTGCATGGGAAGGAGGGAGCAGGTCAAGCACGGAACATATGTTTCTTTCCTTTAGTCTATACAGAAGTGAATGTGCAGAGATTTCACAGAGAGCTGGAGGAAATGCCAAGTTCTCCTTTTTCCTAGTCAACAGCATGGGAGGAGCAGCGTGAGGTGATTCTGATGTTCATGAGTGAACCATGCCAGGAAGACAAAGGTAGCAGAAGAGGTGCCCTGCCAAGCGAGGGACCCTACAGACAGGCAGAGTGAACACACATCCAGTTTCCTGCTTCCTAGAAAACAGAGAACAAAAATGGTTGATTTGTTGACCAAGGCAACAAAGGACACAGACTCTCAGGATAGGGGAATCTGGAAACTCGTTGCTTTGGTCACCAGGAGGAAGTCTTCATTCCCACATCCACTTGCAACAGAAGAGGAACAAGTCCTGCTGGGGCAAGGCTCAAGGCTGCACATCTCCCTCTTTAGATCAGGACCAACACTATCAAAATCATTTGGCAAGTGTTAGTGACCAGTGACCTCCTTCTGTAGGAAGGAGAAGCACCCCTTTGCCAGCCAGACCTATTGTCCCTGCAGATGTAATGCTGGAGCAGCTTTGCCTGGAACCCAGATCCATGACACTGTAGAGAGATTGCCAAGGCCCAGGCAAGAGCCTGACTGCTCCTCTTTGTTCATCCACATGGGTACCGGTGATGCAGACACAGAAAATCCTGAGCAGATTAAAGGTGAACATAAAGGGAGAAGGGCCCCAGAGGGACTTTTGCATTCGTGCTTGGAAAGGAAGTTCATTCAGAGGCTTTCTTATGCTGTTTGTACAGAACTCATGAAAAGCCTGCACAACAGAAGACCCACAAGTCCAAGTACAGTGGCAGGGCTACAACAGGACTGGGATGGTAGTGACAAGGTGGGATGCTGCACCCACAATTGGAGCATGGTTCTGGATGAGTACAGGCTGATCAGAAAAGACAGGCAAGGAAGAAAAGAGGAAGCAGTCACACTGTGCTAAGGAGATCCTTCACTGTGTAGATCTCCAATATGAAACTGGAGGTGAGCCTCTAGCTCCATATCACACAAGGGGAAAAGCACAGGGAAGGAACACTCAGCATGCTGAAGTGGGATCTGTTGCCATTTCCTTTAGAAACCAGATGGATGTCCTGGGCACTGCGCTCTTCACAGCAGCTTCCCAGGGGATCATGCCTGGAGATCCCTGAATAAGCCCTTATTTTCACCCCCAAAGCCTGAAGTTCCAACTCTACCACCCACCTTCCATCCTTCCTCTGGACCCTGACCTCCAGCATCTCATGGTTGTTGCAGGAGGGGTTGTCCTGGGTGATTAGCACTGGCACAAGTTCTTCCCTTCTTGTGAGCAGCAACTCAGGCTAGCAAAGAGAAGGCTAAGGGACATGGTATTGACAGCCTACTTGGAGGTCAATTACAGAGATGGTGACCAAATCCCTCTTAGTAGTGTAAGACAGATAATATGACCAACGGCAACAGGCACAATTTGTTGGTTAGAACAATCTAGTTGAGTGTTAGGAAAAACTTAATAGAAAGATACTGCAATACTGGGTCAGGCTGTCCAAAAAGGTGTTACCAACTCTGCCCTTCTGGACTAAGCTGGACAAAATCATAAAAGAGCTGATCTGGCACTAGCAGAACTCCTGCTCTGAGCAGGAGGCTGGGCTAGGTGGCCACAAAGGCTTCTTTGCATCCAACGTTTCTATGGCTCTACAATTCCTCTTTGGTTATTTGTTTTCCTGTGTGGGAAGCAAAGCTGCTAGGTCAAGATCGAGCCTTTAGGATGCCTGAGAGAGGATTTGCCAAAAAGTCGTATCAGTCAGGGGAGGATAGGTTGTCATTGTCAGTATTCTAGGGGAAGAGTAATGGCGCATTTATTTTTCTATCAAAGTGTCCACCAGCCTAGAATTAACTTGCATGTTATGCATTTGTATAGACAGTGAGAACTATGTGTTAGGAAGTGGCCAACAGACTGTTCAGCACCTGGTTGACAACCCTAATGCATTCTGGCTTTCTCAGGTGCAGATTCTTAGGTTTCAGCTACAGGTTGAATGTTGCTATGTTGTGGTCTCTGGATAGGTTGATCAACAAGGTTATTCAACAAGGTCAACTGCAATGTCCTGTATCTGGGTTCAGGCAATCCCCAATATCAATACAGACTAGAAGGTTGGATTGAGAGCAGCCCTGTGGAGAAGGACTTGGGGATACCGGTGAATGGAAAGCTGGACATGAGATGACAATGTGCAATTGTAGTCCAGAAGGCCAACTGCATTCTGGCCTGCATGAAAAGAAGTGTGGCCAGCAGGTTGAGGGAGGTGGTTCTGGCCCTCTACTCCGCTCTCGTGAGACCTCACCTGGAATACTGCTCTGGAGTCCTCAGCACAGGAAAGACGTGGACCTGTTGGACAGGGTCCAGAGAAGGGACATGAAAATGGTCAGAGGAGTGGAACAACTCTCCTCTGAAGAAAGGTTGAGAGAGTTGGGGTTGTTCAGCCTGGAGAAGAGAAGGCTCCAGGAAAATTTTATTGCAGCTTTTCAATATATAAAGTTGGGCTTATAAGAAAGATGGAGAGAGACTTTTTACCAAGGCCTGTCATGAGAGGACAAGGGGTAATGGTTTCAAGCTGAAAGAGGGTAGGTTTAGATTAGACGTTAGAAATGTTTTACAATGAGGGTGGTGAGCTACTGGAACAGGTTGCCCAGTGAAGTTGTGGATGCCCCATCATTGGAAGTGTTCAAGGTCATGTTGAACAGCTCTTTAAGCAACTTCATCTAGTGAAAGATGTCCCTGCCCATGGCAGGGTGATTGGACTAGATGATCTGTAAAGGTCCCTTCCAACCCAAACCATGCTGTGATTCTATGATTTCACAAGTGAGATCACAGCCTCTTAATAAGGGAGCTATGTTTTTCAACTGAACATGTTTACAGCACAAGAATAAGTGTGAGGTAAATAAACAAAGCACTTACCCTTTTACTTTGATCAAGAAAAAAAAAAATCGATCTAGCATAACAGAAATAAGAATCTTGAGCTGAGAAAATGGGGATTTCTGTCATGGAAAAGATAATCTTTTTTTCTTTCAAATTAAATTGAGCTCTAAAACCAGCAGTTATCACGGTAGAAGATTCCCTCCTTCAAAAATTACTTTGTGTGACTCCAGATTTTCAGCTCAGTAAACATTTTTAACCTCTTTTTCGTAGAAAAACAAAGTGTATTTTGAAGTGATAATTTTTTCTCTCCAAAAACCCTTTTCTCCAAAAATAACTCCAAACAGTAATCCACTGAAATCTCTCTCAATTTAAGAAATACATTTCACTAGCACACTCTTCCTTCTAGAGACAGCTGTTCAACAAATGTTTTTGAACAGCTCGCATGGAATCTAGATGTGGAGTTATGAGAAAATATTTGTCTTTATGTTACGATCATGACAGTTTAATTGTTAGAAAGCTTTAGCTACAATATATAAGTCATCTCCATCAGGAGACAGAAGTTGAGGTATCCTACCCTCCCTGTTTTATGTGGTCATTAAAACAACATAAAAGTGGCCAAATTCAATTCATGGAGACAGATCTTGTGCGATATGATAAAGCTTAGCACAGAGCTCTTCTTTCTTTCCCAAATGTACTCAGAAGCTACACTCTAACCTTGTAAAATAAATAAATATATGGCTATTAGAAGCAGTGGTAATTACTTGCAAGAGCAGATCTTCTTTAATGCTCATCTTCCCCTTTTGTGTCAATATGGGAGAGTAAGAGTCGAGTGTACATCTCCTCAAGGAAAGCAATCTTTTCTAAATAAAGTTCACCAAGACTTTTACAGGGCTATAATTAAAATATATTTTAAAAGAATATTTATTTTGCACCTTCTGTTCATGATCTGTTAGTCCTGTACTGCATTATGAGATCAAAATGCAACATTAGCAGAAAGATTTACGGCAGCCCTTTCCACCTCAGTGTAAGATGTTTGTCTCTCTCTCTTGTTTCCCAGCCATTACTATTTCAGCAGAGTGTCTTTATGGGATAATCAAAAGAAAATATCCCGGAAATTTCTGACATATCTTCGGGTTTTTTTTCCCTCTCCATCTCAAACAAGGGCCAGATGCACACTCTGAGACTGAGTCATAGTGAGGGACTTTTGGGGTTTTTAATTACAGTTTTTAATTAATGTGAGAAAGCTTAACTGATCCTAAATGGTGGTAGCAGTTGACAAATTACAAGAGTGCTCCATGCCCACAGAAAAGCTAATGCTGCAAGGGAAACACAGGCAATCAACACTAGTTTGTAATCAGTTACATTTAAAAGAAATACTTTTTCCAAGTGTCTTTGTGCATGTGGGATTACTATTGCCTTTGAAGTTTAAATTATTTTTAAGATCTGGCTAGGGGCAAATTAGATAAGAAGGTGGCTGTGCAATTAAATTAATACTTTGGAAAGCTCATAAGGTTATAAGATCCAAATACTTCTCCTGATAAAATGCTGCCAACACTTTAAAGAGGTGTACTGACTTATATTTTACCTATAAATTTTGTTGCTGTCAGATTTGGTAGATGCGTGATTCAGTGCTTAGCACTGGTAACATGATTAATCCAGGTTTCTAAAGAGTTGTCCGAGATGAAGGCTCTAGTGAAGACTCTAGCACTGTAAATCAACTTCCACAGGACTTGGCCATGCTTGCAGTACCACTCAGCAAGCCTTGCTGAGCTGAGGCATAGTGTTTTCCAGCTCAGCCCACTGAAACAGGGACCAAAAACATCTGCTTGAGGTGGTGCCAGACCCATCACGTCCCACACACGATCACAAGACACATTTCTGCACCCGCTGGCCAGGGCTTCTGAGCAGCTGTGCCTCGTGCCTGGCTTCCCTGGGCAGGGGGGCCGCACCGCAGCCCGGGACAGGCACCACTCAGGCACAGATGCTCTTGCAACAGCCTCTCCCATGGCACACGGGTTCCCTCTGCCATCTTCATCACGTTGTCTGGCATGCTCATCACATGCCTTCATCACCTGATTAAATGCCTGCCCTCATCATTGAGCCTGGTGCAGGTTTCCTGCACAGGACTTCACTAACTCGAAAGGTCTATTGTGGTGGACTGTCAGATCCTGTCTCTGCATCTCCTTTTAGATCACATGGGTTTGGACTGTCAGTTACTCTCACTGACAAAGAAATCAGTTCTTTCCACAGGGCAAAGTGGTTTTGTAAAATGCATTCTGAATCATATCAACCAGCTGCCTTGATAAAGCTACATTTGTGACCAAGACTTGATAAAAGAAAGGGAGTTGCAAAATAAACTATATCTTAATCTTTAAATCTCTTGAAAAGTCAGCTAACTGTATGGAGCAATGGTAGGCAACTGAAAAGGGAGTGCTATTTCAGCCTGTGTGTATAAATCTTAATTTCAGTGAAAAACTCCAACAAAAGTAGTCTCATTTTTTAAAGAAAAAAAAAATCTCACTTTTCTTTGCAAGAATAAAGAGCCAAAACTTCGTGCAGACTCCTTTCACACAAGATTTGGGAGCTGAGCCATATTTGTTTGAGAAGGAAGGATTCAAAGTGATTCACTGTGATTCACTCCAAGAGAAGTTAGATACCTGTGCTCTTTTGAAAACTCTGTTACGTGATAATTTGCTTCTTTGGATGCCCTAGTATTATTAGAAGTCTGCCCTGGTTTGCCTGTCGTGTACACGTGGTTAAGGTGAGGAATTATCACCATTTTCTAGACCTGGAAATGGAGCTGCAGAGGAGTTGAATTTTTTACCCAGGGAAGCAACACAGAAATAGTCCTGCTGGGCTAGAGCAAAGATCCTCTCAACCCAGGAGATTGTCCTGAACAGCGTCAGCAATGAAGACTTAGGACAAGATATGTAACATGTCCTGAGTTGTATTTCTCCTGTTTTGCTTTCACAGCTCCTAGCAACTCTTAGTGTAGGGACTTTTTAAGACAGAGTTGCATCCAGTGGACCATGTTCAACAGCCATCAACAGAGGAGTGAGCTATTGGCTGAGAACAGATCAGATCCAAATTTTTAGTCTCTTACCTTGTAGGCTGGATCCTTGTAAAGGATGTCTAAAGTCTGGAATCAAATACCTTAAGATTGAAATCTCCTGAAGATGAGAGCATGAAACAATTGTCCTCTGAGGCAGAACTCAGCTTGGTTTCAGCGACACAAGGTTTTCACATGGACTCTCTCACAGAATTTAAATTTTCCATCTGGAGTCTGTATCTACTGAGGTGAACAGTTTTACAAAACCCCACAGAGCCAGCTGTGCAGTTAAATTTGATATCTATGAGACAGAGCAATGTGAATCACTTACCACCCTCATTACATCCAACATACTCCATAAGAGGAATCACTGAGGTCTTTCAAGAACACTTCAAGGTTTGCTTTGCTGCAGTATCTGTTGCAGAGGACTGCATTTTCCGTTGTAATGTACTGCTCTGGAATGAACCCCTACAAGGTAAAAAATTCATAAGTTATTGTGGTATTATAATTTTAATAAATATTATCCTTGTTGGTTACAAATTTCCTTAGTACTCTACGCAAGCAAAGCAAAGGAGTTGCTGCAAGCAATGTCAGCTACCAACTAACAACCGAAAGAATCAACGAATTCACCTGCCGAGCATCACTCGCTCATCAGGTTGGCTTTCATTTACCTAAAACACCCACTAATGATTAACATTACCTGCCAACTAAAAAGAAAAAGAGTTACTTTTCTCACACTTCTGATAAATTAGCTGTACTACATCTTGTAGAACATTTGTGGCAGAGGGACAGAGGGGGGGATAGGTTTTGCAGCTTGTTCCAAGAAAACCAATGCCTTCACTTGAAGAAAAACTCAGAAAAGCACACGATGAGAAACAGAGGACAAGTGGGAATGACACTGCAGCAGCACAGCTCCTTGGGAGCTGGAGAAGGTTACAGGAGCATCTCTGATTTAGCAAGTCAATGCTGCAAAGTGTCTCCATTCCTGTTGGACACCCAAAATCCTGAAGGAGGGGAAATATTTCTAAACTAAAAACTCTTTTACTGAGCTCTTTCTTTTTGCTGAAGCAAAAAAATCACGGAGTTCAAAATTAGTGAAAAGCTGATCCAACAGCTTATGCAAGTGAGTTTCTTGCCAAAAGAAGGAGTGCTGGAACAAATTAATAACTTCAGGAAAAATTGGAATACAGTGGTAACATCTAAAATGATTTAATGATGTGTCTGAGCCCATTAAAAATATGGTATTTTTTACTAGAGGACTGAAAAGTATTTATATTTCAAAATAAAAACCAAAACCTAAATATCACCTTGACAAATATTAAACAGTTACATTTATTGCAAAGGAAACAAAAAAATAATAAAGATTATGTTTATATAGCACAATACAGTATCCTGTAAAGATGCCCAGACTAGCCCTTAACACTGGATGTTCAAGAAGGGTATTGCCAAGCAAGCAACGAGACTATAGATGCAAATATAACTTGCTGCTGCTTAGGAAGGGTGGTGAACCAAGGCAGGGTCATGCTGTGATGACCAGGTCCCTTCTAGAATCAGAATTAGCTTGTAGAAAGCCAGTGTGAAAATTTCTGGATGGCACAGCCCTTTGCTATGTAATCCCAAAGGAGGCCATGTTCACCTAGACAGTTCATCTAAACCTCTTTCTTGTTTATAAAGGTTTTTCAGCAGTCTTCTAGATATTGTGTTTGGTTTTCCCTCTTTGCCATTATGTTCCTCTATATACTTTATTCAACGTTGAATGGGACAAGCTCATAAAATGCAATTGGTGCTTGTTCAAGCTAAAAAACGTTGGATATTTCAAAACCAAGCAAATAGAAAAAAGTATCAAGTTAATGTATTTAGGCTCTTGTGAGAATCCACACTGCTCATAAACTCCATGTCTGCAGTCCCTGTGGGAGTACTGGCCAGGAAGCCAATTCCATTTTGGCTATGCAGACCTTCACCTTGACAGACATCCTTTGATCTCCATCATCAACATAAATTCCCAAGGGCTGCCACCACAAAGCTAAAAATAGAGACTCACTAAATGAACTGGCTCCTTCAAAAAAACAAATATTTTGGACAATAAGACAGGAGGGGATTGATTTGACTGATCAATTTGCAGCTCTCCTTGGCAACAAAGGTACCTGGCCAGGGTCTCCATCTCCTGGGGAGCATGATCAGGGTGTCACATGCCAGTCACACTGCACTGAGATCTGCTGGAAGATGCTTGGGTGCAAAAGAAGATTTTGACAGAGAAAAGACTGTTGAAACGAAGCTGCTTCAGACAAGGGACAATAGGAGAGGTAGAAACAGGTGGATGAGCCAAAGGAGAACAATGAAAAACTAAATCTAACATGCATGTGCATACTTTTTTAAATATATTTTTATAATATTTCTGTGAAAGACAATCATTTTTAATGCGCTCCATGCCTAGTATTTGCACAGAGATTTGCCCTTTCTTGCTCTTTCTCTTCCTTCTGAGATTCTAACAAGTAAAAACACTGTTTGCTATAATCTCATCTCTTTCCTCAGCATGAGTCCACTTGCATTAGCCTCAAAAACTAAAGTCCCAAGATACTTTGGTTAGAGGCTGGAGGAGTAGCAATGATCATGGTAAGACTCAAGGCTAATTCTGATGATCAGACCAACATATTTCGCCTCCTGCTGGTCCTGCAGTCCTCTGAAAGCCACCAGCAGATGTAGAAAACCTTACCAACAATCTCCCTCTGCAGTAGCCCTACCTCCTTTTCCCAGGCATAACCACAGGCAAATTAGCTAACATCTAGCCACAAATTCTAGCTAACATCCAACTTTAAGATACTTGAAAAACAGAGAAACGTGATTTAGATAGATTTTATTTCTACAATTATAGGAAAAAAAAATGTGCATCTAGATGTACAAGACTTATCTTATTCACTCTGACCAAAAGCTACCTTGTTCACTGTCTCCAAAGCATAAGGATGTATTTCCTTTTGGAAGTGGTGTAGAAATACTACTCAGGCACATCTCCAGCTTCTTCCTTTTCTCAGTTTACAGTTAACCTCATTCACAACTGGCAATACTAGTTTCCCCTTTGGAAGTGGTGAGTTAGTGTAATTGCTGGTAAAAAATAAAAACAGTGCTGGAAAGTATGGCCTGAGGAATCACAACATTGAAAGTCACAGACATAGCAGAAAGGTAGGCAGGTCATGCTTTTAGGAAGAAAGTCAAAAAACAGTGGGTTTCCATGTACTGTGGAAAACAGCTGCATACCTACCAGCTGAGGATGTGTTGTATGGTAGGGAGTAATCAGTAACATGCTAGATGTGTTTGTCCTCCAAGTCATATTTCCTTTTGTGCACTTTCCTTCTGTTTGTAGCAGTGTGCAGACTGCTACAGGCTACTTGAATGTTTTCTTCTTGCATCTTCCTATTTCCACAGGATCATTTCAGCAGAGGCATTTCCACTCTCAGCAAAAGCAAACTGTTCCTGTTTGTATCAGGCAAACCAGATGGAGAAAACAAATCATTAATTTATGACTTAGAAGTTACATTTTTATGACAGGACTTTGTAACATCCTACACTTCTTTTTTAATTTATTTTTTCATTACATTTACGAGCAGAGAGGAAAATAAAATTAGAAATAGGAGACTCCTCGCAGTGGTACTGTGCTGTCCTCAATCCTCAGGCTGCAGTTACAAATCCTCTTCTGCCAGTAGTCACCACAGGTAAAGCTGCTCTTGCTCCTCCATACTCTCAACACCCTGATGCTGGTGGATGCCTGGTGTGGACGGAGGGGCGAGGACAGGCATTTGGGGACAGCAACACCTTTACTCAGCTGAGCAGCAGCAGAGCCATGTGGCTGGCCACAGTCTTGGCCACCAGGGATCAGTCCCATCTCTTCTTTGGTTCATGATGGTATCAGAGAGCAGGTGACTTTTCCGTCCCCGTGCTCCTTCTCCGCCTCGATGGAGGGGAGGCACTGGGTTTATTAGCCTGACATAAACATGCCTGGCTGTTTCCGGCATTTGGGAACACTTGAGAAGGGGGCAAAGATTTTCACCCTCCTGTGCACTGGCTGTGTTTGCTAGCAGGGGCTTGGGAGTGAGCGTTTGGCGTGACTGCCAAGTGCCTTGGGCTGCAGGAGGGCTCCCATTAGCCTGTGACGGCTCTGCGGGTGTAGGATCGCTCCCTTGGAAATAGCCCAGGATCTTAGACTTGCAAGATTTCCCAGCGACTGAGGGAGGAAATATTTCTGATCAGAAATATTGCTTGTCATGCTTTAACAAGGCAGAAAGCCTCTCCATCTCTGCTGTTGAATAATTCCCATAACAAAAGAAAGGGTGTACTCTTTCTCTCTGCTCCCACAACTCCTCTAGTAGCTTCACAGAGCAAATGATTCGTGTATCTCCAAGTGTTTTGGATAGCCCTTCTTGCCTTTTTTTTATGGACCTCTGTACATTGCAGTTATTAACCACCTGATTTATCGATAATGCTGACAAGGTTATGAAAGTACACACACTTTGGAAACTGGGTCTGGTTTTGGTTTTGTTTGTAAAACTGCTCAGATTGTGAGAACAGTGACAGGCTCTAAGAGGGCAATTTAATTTTTTTAAGTCAGATGAAGTGGCTGCTGCTTTTAGTTAATTGACAACTCTATTTTTCAGCACTAAACAGAAAACAAATTCTATTCTATTCCCCATAATGAGCCAATTCCAATTAGGGTAATTACCATGGGATAATTGTAGACAACCTATGGTTAATTAGGGCTCCACTGTGTGTTTACAACACTCCAGGTGTGTAAATATTTTATGATAACCATAGCTTCATACATTATTACCACTTAATTTAATATATTACGTCATTGTTATTGGGAAGGTGGGAGAGAAGAAGAGGCAAAACTTTGAAACACGATGGCAAAAGCTACAATGGGCTCTTTCCCCAGTAGTCAACCATCCTGCCAGATAATGTCATTATGCTGAAAGATTCCCTTTTTTAGGTCATCTTATGTTCACTCAGGAGGAAAAACAAGTGTGACATCATCAGTTTGATGATGAGAGGAAAAGCAAAGGGAGCCGGGAGACAGTGCTGGGCCCAATCCTCCCCACGCAGCCTTGTCTCTCTGGGGCACCATGTGGGTGGGACAGCGGGCACCCACGACCTCGCTCCACTGAAAAACACTTTGTGAAACACAAGAAATCTTACTGAGATGAAACAGAGAAAGAATGATAAATATCTGCAAGTTTTACTTGGTATGAAATGTTGTTGGCTGATCTCTCTGGAAATGTGAGTGTTTTTCATTTAGCCGTTATTTCATAAAAAATGTGACATCATGAGCAGGAAGACAGAGCAAAAGCAAGCATTTGACTTCTGGAGAAATGTACTGGAAGTTCCACCTGCTATCAAAACTGAGATCAGGAATATAAAACCCACATAAATCCTCAGTTTGCTAATTGGCCCCTCAAAATATTGCCCTATGTGCAGAAATTAGCATTTAATAGAAGAAAGAAGGTTCCCCAAAGCATGTCTGTGTGGGGTGAGAGCAAGTGATTTAATTTGTCAGTTGTGTAGTGTAAGTCTTGATCTGTTAAAGACTTTCCTTAAACATAGAGAAGTTCAGAATCCCCATCCCAGACAACAGGGAAATTTTAAAAGATCCATTCCGTCCTCTTCACTATACAAGAAAATACCTATGTCTAATACGGTCTTGGTGTGAGTGTTCATTGTAGTTTCCAGCTTTATGAGTACTTTATGATAAAATAATCTCATTCATCTGTAAAGAAAAAGTTTAGTTAAAATGTTAGTATATAACCTTTCTCACAAAACAGCCCTAACCACAGCAGCTGAGTTAATAACTCTCATTGCCAGTCTCCTTCAAGCTAACCTCCCATTCAAGAGACAACTGAGACAACCACTAACTTTCTTCTCCACTTAAATTCTTGCATTCTCTGAATGATACTCCAACTAATTTGGAAACGTTCTGCTTGAATACCTCTGGTGTTCTTCTGAAGGCAAACTACGTTTGCAGTACAACTGGTGAAAGCTTCTTTGTATGCCAGCACTAGCAGGCATTTTTGCTGCTGATAGTCTTCCATTGACTTCCATCCAGGGCAATAAATCACACACCTATTATTACTGAATTCCTGAATATAACTCAGCAGTTTGATAAAATAATGAGAGTTATAGACATCCATGAGAACAATAATGTTTTATTCATGCTATGCATCTAACCGCTGGACTGTACAAACTGGGGAACTAAATGTGCTTCATCTGCCCCATTTTCTACAGAAGCAGGAAAAGGGTGGGAGTGCTGTCAGCAATTCCTATCTCCTCTGGAGACAGCACCACTACACTTCTCGACCCATAAGTATGGAAGTGATTCTAGGTCCCCTATTTAGACATAGCCTCTGGGTCTGTCCCAAGCATGAATCGCTGTTAGTGACAAAAGCACAAGTCTGTGTGCATTCCCTGAATTGTTACCAACCTCTTATCCCTCGTGAAGGATTATTTCAGAATTATTTCACAATCCCTAAATATAGTACAATCATGCTCAGAATTTCAGTGGTTATGAAGAAATCTTCAAAAGCACGGAACTTTTTAAAGTGATACCGTATTGACTTCTTCCATCTGCTAGCAGCCTGAAACAGCACTATTGCCAGCTTTGTAGTGCCCAGTTCATCTCAAAAACACTAAATGATGACAATTTATACAAAAGCTTTTTGTTATCTCCAAGTTACTGATGTTAACAAACTTTCAACTGATTTGAGGTTTTGTTCATTTTCAAAAAACCTTTTGTATCAGACATTTTAGATGCTTTCTAGCCAGCTTCCAAAGCCTATAGCCCACCTTTGGCAACTTCATCAACTGAGCTAGGTCTGTCTTGAAGAGAATTTAAGAGACACTAAAGATTGAAATTGTGGGACAGCATTAAAAAACTTCAAATCACAGACTGTATTGTATTTTTAAATTATTGTATGCATTCAGTACTCAAACCATGACAGAGTATCCACTGTGCAAATTGTAGTATTCCTCTGTTTTGTTTTGGGGTTTTTTTTTAAGAGTTTTCAAAAGTTCCATTAATGTTGCTGCCAGCTTTCTATTGCACTTAATCTAGAGATCTCACAGGTAATTACAATCATCTCATTTGCTTCCAGGACCTGACTGAAGGTCAGCTGAGACACTGGCATTCTTGACTACTTGCATATTGGGAAGAGGCAAGGGCAAAGAAATAGCAATCATTTAAGACAGGTGGAGAGGAGAGGAGTTGACCAGGGTTCAAAGGCTGTTCTTTGTGGAAAGAATACATGGCAGGAGAGGCATGCTGTGGGAAGGCACAGGTCAGGCAGAGGCAACTCTGGCCAGTGAGTGAGACGGAGCCCCAGAGAGCAGATCCCTGCAATCACGATCACCCCTCACCTTCCCTGAGCATCACCAAGGCCTGATGCATAATCAGGAACGTGCTGGTCTTCTGTGAAGTCTGGCAGCTCAGGAAACAACCTGCCCATTTCTTTCTGTCTCCTTGTGGGTTCACACCTTGCACAAAACCTGGATCCTAACTTCAGCTTCTGAAGGTATTTTATTAGATTGGCTGCAAACTGTAGCAACTGAGTGAAATGTGTTTTCTTTTCAATGACAAAGAAAGTGCATTAAACTCTCACAGCTCCATCTTGAATAAGATTAGCTGAAGTTACCTGGCAGTCATGTTTTTCATTTTCACTCTTCATTAAAACTTCAGCATTAGTTTTTTTGCCAAAAATAAAGTCTTATTTAAGTATGCAAGTGATAAGTGATTTATTTCAAAGCTAAAACTAACAATTCTTACAAGAAAGCCAGGTCATAAAGATAAAATCCACCTGATCTAATAACATTTCCTTTTCTTGAATGCATCCTACTTTTTAAGAGCTTAAATCACCTCTGAAGGAGAAAAATAATCAATCCACACATGTCTTTGGAGCAAAGCAGAATTATTTTTAGATTGCCCTTTGTGGCTAAAGCTATAACACATTGTTCTTCTCCAAGAAAGCACTCCATAAACACGGCATCACACCAGTCTGCTTCAGCGATTTTATCAGCTGTTCATTTCTGAAAGAGCAGGAATAATCACAATGAATTAAACTTTCGAAGAGTATACTTCCTTTAAAAATTATTTTATGGCTATACCAAAGATAAAGGCTAGTAAACTGTTGAGAAGCTAGTTATAATCTCAGGAGGATAACTTGTACACAGCCAATCCTCTTAAAAAATCAGTATGAGGTAGATAATGGAATAACTGCCATAGGGCTACACTTTTTAAGGACTTTAAAAAATACAGAAAAAAAATCTCAGGAAGGACATCTTTATACATAGAAAAGAAATGTTAGAGATTTGGAAAACAGTCAGCTGTCATTACTAAGAAGCTATCAGACCTTAAGCCTAGGCAAATTCCTCCATAGAAGTGGGTCCCAGGTGAACAGGTCACACTTATTTGGGATATATAAAGGAGCAAGGGAGACAAAGTGAGATAAAATAAGAGCTTGATCCTGTTTTATTTTGTCTCTGTGCTCAGAGCAATACTAGAATATAAATGCAGGGGGCAATATGGCTTTAAGGTAGCTTCTACTTCTATTCAAAGGCGACTTTGAAAATAATAGAAAATGAGAGATGCAGAGAAAACAGAAACTCGGCAAAATGCAAGCCCCATATCCTGTGCTCTCCTAGTCCATGTAAACCAAGCAGGTGGCTGTAGCAATCCATAGGCTCCATGCACCAACTATTCCCTCTTTCCCAAAAACCACACTGGTCAGGCTGCCATTCCTTTGGATGTGCCCAGGAGCAGCCAATTCTTCACAATACATTTCCACTTCATATCTGACTCTCTTTAGCAGCATTTTCAGCTGCCTTTGACAGCCATGCTCTGGAGACTTTAAACCTCCTCTTGTCTCTCCTCTTAAGGGAAGCCAAATCCATAAAATATAAGCTTTTCACCACCAGAAAAAGCTGTAAGAGCACAGTATTAAGCATAGCAGGGCAAGGCAATTATAGATAAAACTGAAAATATGGCCTGTAGTGGACTTTATAAGCTGTGTTGACCCATTTTAATGAGAATGGGAGATAGTTGATGAATTACTTAATCTCTATACCTCCTACTGCCTGCATGGCTTAACTTGCCGAGTACTTGGAGTTGTTGAGCTATTGTTTCCAGAAGAAAGGGTGTGGATGAGTTTTATACTCCTTCGCTCTCACCGTCAAGTCGTAATGTGCTCTGGCTATATCGTCAAATGGAGTGAGTATTTTTTGTCTTACAAAGATCTTCCTATTTATGTGTCTTTCTAAACTTTGCAAATGCTCTATTGGATTTCAGAGCAGATGCCAGCATGGACCTTACAAGCATCACTTAATTATTTCTCAATTTCACAGACCATATTTCTGAAATTGCTTGGTTAACTTTATTATATCCATGATTTTTTAAAGGTTCTTTAATTATATCCCCTGCTGTCTTAGGTATCCAGCCTTTTAATAGGAAGCAAATTTATAAAATTAATTTCACAACAGGCTATCACAGCAGTTGTATTTCTCAAATGACCAAAAAAAATGGGATGTTTTTGTCTATACAGTAACACAGCTTCAACAGAGAAATACAAGACATCAACATGCAAACTGTGACCATAGTAAGCATTGCAATCAGTCTTTTATTTTAAGAGAGAGAAAAACTTAAATAGCTTTATAAAAAAATAAGTTTAATTCCTCAGTACTTTGATGACTGTTCTATACAGCCCAAAGACAGAAGAAAGATTGGGCACGTGAACTCTGGAGTTACTCAAGAAGTATATTCATGTAGTCTAAACACCTAGAGAGAGAGAAGACAGGTTTTTCTAAGGCAAAGGCTCAAGAATACGCAATTTCCATGAAAAGTGATCTCATTAAGGAGCTGCAGTAGAGCCACAGTAAACTTCATAATGAACAACCTCACTTAGACCCTATAAAAAGAGAAAACAAAATAAATTAAATGCCTCTTTTATCATATAGATGATTGACAGTGCAACAGTAAATAATCCACCTTAAAAGTTAATGGTGAAGTGATTTCAGATCTGTTAGGCTCACAGCAAAACAGGAGTTTTTGTTGATTATTTGCCATTGATGTACTTTTCTTGAGCTAAAGATCCCATTTTGCTAGTCATAGAATCATAGAATGGTTTGGGTTGGAAGAAACCTTAAAGATCATCTAGTTCCAACCCCCCTGCCATCAGCAGGGACACCTCCCACTAGACCAGGTTGCTCAAAGTCTCATCCAACCTGTCCTTGAACACTTCCAGAGAGGGGGCATCCACAACTTCCTTAGGCAACCTCTTCCAGTGTCTGACCACCCTCACAGTGAAGAACTTCTTCCTAATACCTAATCTAAACCTGCCCTCTTCTAGTCTGAAGCCATTACCCCTTATTCTGTCATTAACTTCCCTTGTTAAAAGTCCCTCCCCAGCCTTCCTGTAGCCCCTTCAAGTACTGGAAGGCCACTATAAGGTCTCCCCGGAGCCTTCTCTTCTCCAGGCTGAACAGCCCAACTCTCTCAGCCTGTCCTCGTAGGAAAGGTGCTCCAGCCCTTGGATCATCCTCGTGGCCTCCTCTGGACTCATTCTAACAGGTCCATGTCTTTCTTGTGTTGGGGGGTCCAGAACTGGACACAGTACTCCAGATGGGGCCTTACAAGAACGGAGTAGAGGGGGAGAATCACCTCCCTCGACCTGCTGGCCACGCTTCTCTTGATGCAGCCCAGGATACGGTTGGCCTTCTGGGCTGCAAGCGCACATTGCCATGATAGAACATGTCACTGTGAAGTAAAACCTGCAGAGAAAAGACCTAAATAACAACCAGACAGATCATGAAGAACGTGCACCGTCCATTTCCACAAAGCAAAATAGCAAGAGGAGTGGTTTGTATTTGGGCCTTGTTAAAGATGTATGCTATGAAAAAGAATGATTATAGTTTAATATAACCATAGGTCATATGGATCTGTTTAGGAAGCCACTAAACTCTAACCCTGAAAGTGGGGAATATTGTGTAGCTACAGATGCTAGACTGCGTCATGACAAATGTGTGAACTATTTTCACCCTGTTATGCATGATGCAGTCAGGAACAAAAGCATCATACCCTGAGCTGTGCTTCAAGATGATGGAGACATGAAAACCCATCTGATAAAAATGTGGTGCTCGGCCCTTTGCCAGATGTATTGCACCTTCAGAGAAGAATCTTTCCAGACATTTAAGAGTCTTGAACCTAGAATATGACAATTGGGTCTTTTAACTTGTATATCCTGTCAGCTTCATAGTCTTGTGCCATTTTCCTTTCTGTGAGAAATTTTGCCCTGAAGTTCCTTCATATGCCATCAAGATCAGCTTTCCATTACACAACAACCCATACCTCAGTCAATCACTTAATTTTTGCATTACTTGCTACTAGCAATGCAGTGCTGGAAACCATAGTCTATATGTGTAGTGATGTGGGAAATCACAGAATCACAGAATGTTGGGGATTGGAAGGGACCTCGAAAGATCATCTGCCGGAGCAGGAATCTAAATGAAATTACACAGGA
>NW_010307483.1:0-3384 GCF_000700745.2 Antrostomus carolinensis | reverse complement strand
GTGCTCCCGAACCCAATCTTCTCCTACAGTGAGTGGCTTTTCATTCACCCAGACCCTTCCTTGGATTTCTAGGTCTTGGGTAGTGTGGCACGAGCCCTTGACGGGGAAGACTGAGGGAAAAAAGTCGTTGAGCACCTCAGCCGTCTCAATGTCCTGGGTGACCAGATCTCTTGTTGCCTTCTGAAGAGGGCCCACATTTTCCCTAGTTTTCCTTTTCTCCCCAACATACATATAAAAGCTTTTTTTGTTGCCCTTGACATCTCTGGCCAAATTTAATTCTGTCAGGGCCCTGGCTTTCCTAACCTGATCCCTGGCCACTCAGGCAATTTCTCTGTATTCCTCCCAGGTTACCCGTCCTTCCTTCCACCCTCTGTTGGCTTCTTTCTTGATCCTAAGTTTGTTCAGGATCTTTCTGTCCACCCATGCAGGCCTCCTGCTGTTTTTGCCTGCCTTCCTCTTTGTTGGGATGCACAGCTCCTGGACTTGGAGGAGGAGATCTTTAAGTATAAGCCAGCTGTCCTGGGCCTCTCTTCTTTCCAGGAATTCATCCCACAGTACCTGACCAAGCAGATCCCAGAAGCGATTAAAATCTGCTCTCCTGAAATCCAGGATGGTGAGCTTACAATGCACCTTCCTCACTGCCCTAAGGATCTCAAATTCTGAGCTTAATACGGATGCTCATTAATGACCAGTGTCTCTGCTGCTTCCTGCCTTTATCTAAAACTTTAATATGTGTAGAGAGAAAGATTTTTGAGAGGGTCAAGAAAACATGTTATTTCATCTTTTCCTACTACTAGCCAGTGGTATTGATATGCTAATCGAGAGTGTATGCAAGATCTGATGCCCTGGTCTATGTGTTGGCAAATTAAACAGACCAAAGCTTTTATTTCTGGGTGTGAGAGCCAGTTCTACAACAGAAGTCATATTCTGAGTGTTAAACTAATTTCTTCTTCCAAATCCCTATGAACAAGCAAAAAAGGACAGACTGCATACAGCTGTTCTACCTGTTAAGAATCTACTCTGCCCTGTTCCATCCCCTGAACTTTATCTTAGCATTGTTTGAGGAGAGAATATTAGTATGCAGAGACAAAAACAAGTCTGACAGTTTGCTAACAGTTAAATAGTAGGGATTAATATATGCCATAGCTCAAGTCTTTCCCAAGTCCTGTTTAAAATATTAGTATAGGTGCACCTCTGAAAAGGTGCCCTGGGAAAATTTGAAAGTGATAAATATGATTCTTTCTGGCATTCAACATGTTGTGTAGTTCATTTCTTTTCAGTTAATTTCTTACTATTAGTTAAGAAACACATGATTTTTAGAAGAAAAAAAAGCACATAACAACAACAAAATAGCCACAAAGTGGAAAATGTGCATGAGCCCTGCTCCACAGTGTTCATAAACTACATGAGATCAAGCAAAAGGAAAATAAAGCAAAAGGAGAGAACAGAGTAGTGTTGCAGTAAGGAAGGGTAAGAGACTACCCAGAGAGATTACTTTTAATGATCTCATTGAAAGTTACTCTATGAACAAATTATGTTCAGATTTTTCCTTTTGTAGTCAACAGAGTTCACAACAGAGAACAAGCTTGCATTGATTTCTTTCTCTTAATTATTGTTGTGATCTACTAAAATGCATTGAAAATAGATCAACTGCATTTTTTATTATTTATTATTATTTCACCTGCCTTAAAATCTGAAATGTAAGCAATTTGTCGATTATGCTGAAAGGTCTAATTTTAGCACAATTTCTACATTCTTTGCAGCTGAAATGCAGTTGTCTGACTGTCAACATTCTCTAGTGAGTTACAAGAGACATCCATAGATCATACAGTTATAGTGCATCCCTCAAAATTTTATGAAATGTAGGGATTAGAGAAAAAATTGTCATGCAAAACCCTATGTTCTCTACCAGATCCTCTGCTAAATCATTTTAGAAAATGGAACAAAAATTTAGTATCCATATCAGGGAAATAGATTATCTGCTTGCAGAGAAGAGAGAAGATGCTTATTTCTAGTCTTCATCACACTTTATTCTGCTGTTTAGACCACTTCACAATACTGAGAATTCCCCTGAAGTGTACAATTCAATGAAAAATAATTATTTTGCTGTTGCTGCTATTGTGGAGACTTGTGTTACTGTGAAGACTTTATTGTTATTCTTCTTTCTTAGTTGCATGCAGAACTTCAAGGGTCCATAGGGATTACTTCCTAAGTGGTGTCTCTCACTGATATTAACTTCATGATGGACGTGGGCCGGCAATGTACGCTTGCAGCCCAGAACGCCAACCATATGCTGGGCTGCATCAAAAGAAGCATGGCCAGCAGGTCGAGGGAGGGGATTCTGCCCTTCTACTCTACTTTTGTGAGACCCCTGGAGTACTGTATCCAGTTCTGGAGTCCTCAGCACTAGAATGTAGATGACAGACTAAGTATAATTTCTGCTGAGGTCTGCAAGAACTTCTCAAACTAAGATAATGAATATTTAAATACTTGAAGTGGTAAATCAGCACATGTCTACCTATCTAGCATTTGGATTACATGGCATTTTCCTCCATGCTCTTTCAAGTTGCACTACAAAGCAAGTATAAGAAATTCTATTGCTCTACTGTTTGTGACACTGTCAAACATACACTAACCTTCTATTTTGTAGTGTACTTATTGCACTTAAATTGTTGGGATGAAAAACAATAAAATTTAATAAGATTTTGTTCTGATTTACATCATGTCACTTTTTGAAATTTCAAGTATATTTTGCCTGATTTTCTTTTTCTTTATCCCTCACAGGTAGCCCATGATTTCCGAATTCCAATATTCTTTCTTTACACAAGACAAAAGAAAAAAAAAACAAGAACAAGTATAAAAGCAAGTACTAAGCAGAGCTTTAGGAGTAAGTCTTCCTGAAAATCATTACTGCTAAAAGCATAACAAGGCATAAAGCAGCTGCTAGGATCTTCCTTGTAGGAGGCATAACAAATTATTTCAAGAAAATGTCATTGGGGAAAATCCTTTTAGGTTGATAGAAAATGAGCATTTTCACAAAATGTCACAGAAAATGGCTTTGAAACAATGCATGGACAAAGTTTGATATGTAAATACAATTAAAATTATTATATTTCAATTAAATGCAATATACAATTAAATATTCAATATACAAATAAAATTATTATATTTCTATGAATCTGGAATATGTTAATACTATTCAATCATATTGGAATATTTAATATCGAGATAGTCTGTGAAGGTAAAATGCATTGTCTCAAGGAAAGTTAACTGAAATCACTTAACAACTCAGCTCCTAAATGAACATGAAAAACAGGAAGTAAAGTGAAATCTCACCCACCATATTTGTCTGAGTTATTTACAGCATTTGTGAGATTGTGTGTA
>NW_010307482.1:0-62181 GCF_000700745.2 Antrostomus carolinensis | reverse complement strand
TGATGAATATATTGAATAGTACTGGTCCCAGGACAGACCCCTGAAGGACTCCACTAGACACAGGCCTTCACTATGGACCGAACAGTGCTTATGTTGTGAAGTTTACTGGTGTTGGGATGAAGATTCACTCTGCCCTTAAGGACACAGAGATCTAAGAGTGTCTTCCCCTGAAATTCCTGTATTAATTAAAGAGAAAATAGTGCTTCACTGGAACAAATCCTTTGTGTTACTTCCTAATCATCAATTTACAAGTACAGATTCTAAAGCAAAACAACCTGTGGGTGGTTCTGAGATCATTAACAAGATAGAAATCTTTTAATAAATAATCTCATGGGTATGCCATTTTAGGAAGACTGCTACCAATTTCTACACTATTTTAAAGCATGGCAAACCTGCAGTGGGCAGTTTTAGTCTGTGAGTGGTCATATTGTGCTCTCCCAGGGCACTGTTCTGCAGAAGCTATCAGAGGAAGAGGCCCATATACCATAGTGGAGCATTAGTGATGTGTAAATCCAAGTGTTTCCGTGCTGTCAGCTGAAGCCTACTCAGCACAGACGGTGTGCGCAGCATGTAAAATAACTGGGTGAGCATTTCTCTTCCCAGTGTACTAAGGCCACCCTTACAGCAAGGATTTGGAAAGAAAAATACCTTCCCTGTCAATTTTCATTTAACTCTTTCAATAAAAATACGGTGCAGACAATCTATAAAGGTGTATTTGTCTGTGGTGACAGCAACAGGAAGAAGAACTTGCAGGGGGACCATAATTCTCATGTGCTTTCCCTGCTAGGATGGCTGCAAGTGATGGGTGATCTCCGAAGTGGCTGAATTCAGTGCCTTTCTGATTGGAATGATAATGCCATCAGGAAGATTACAAACGAGATGAAGCATCCAAAATGCCTTAGTAGCCTCTTAGATGGGATGTGAGGAGCTGCCAGCAGAAGCAAAATATATACGGTCTGCTTTTCAGCTGCTTTGTGTATGGAAGTGCAGTGCTGGAGCAACGTGGAGGGTGTGCATACATTAATTCTCCTTCCATGTGGCAGAGTAGGTGGAAAAGAAGCCAGGAAAAAGAATTATAGTAGTCTCCCTTTTATTGTTGTGATTTTATTTGTAGTCAGCTTTGTCCTTTTCAGTCTGTTATTTACAATTCTGTTGTTTGTTCTATTTATTGTTACAGGATCTTACACTCAGACCACAAAGTCAGCGTATTTTGCATGAGGACTGTATCATTTTGATGTTTCTTCTAGCAGTCTTTTTTCTATTCTAAATTGCTTGCTCTGGCTCTCTGGTTTGAATAGCTAACACAAAGTTAGTCTAGTCTGTTGGACTGTAGCACAAGGTCTAGGACAGCTTCTTGGGGTGTATTACAATGAAAAAGACCTCAAACAACTTAAGAAAGAGGCTTTGTGTATTCCCTGCCCCAGCTGACTTGACTGTTGGTTAGGACAGCAGCCCAGCATGTGGTCAGACTCCTTCTCTGCCTCTCATTGTCTTCTCTGAGACTACGCTAACTCTGGATTGCTGAGCACAACTGTTCATTTGTTTATGCTCTCCTCGCCTCCACCCTGGGAATATATATAATGGAAGACAAGTACTTTGACCCGTTTTTACACTTCACAGCATTCTGGCACCAGCCAACCTTCCATGTATAGCTGCTATGGTTAAAATAATACTGTTATACTCACACCTCCCCAGTGAAAAGATGTAACAAAGTGCTGGTACTGTAAGGTATGCAGTCCCCATGCTCATGCCTCTGCCAACCCCAGCTGTTAAAGCCACCATAAGCCAAGCACAAGATAATCAGATTCTTTTCTTAAAGACAATACGTGGAGCTCTCTGTCCTCTGACTTTCGTACTTCACAGTTTTGCCTGCTATGGAAGGCAGAAATACAATCTGTTACACTCTCTTGTTATTCTTTTAATGCTGATTGAAGACTCTTCATTCACACTATTACAAAAACTTATTTCGAGGCAAACACTAATTCAGTGGTTTAGTTCAAATACTGTAACACTCAAAAATAGATGTGAGGCTAAAACTGAAGGAACTTGAGTTTCAAGGGACACGTGATACAAATCATATGACTTGCAGCAGCGGCACGTACAATAAAAAAAGAGAGAGCTCATTTTATCAACATGAATGTAAGGCTGAGACATGAAAAGACCTGTATGTAGTAGCAGCAAAAAATACTTCTTAAACTGTTAGTATGCTCTCTTATTTTCTCAGCAGCTAGCAAGTATCTTCAAAATATTGTTTTTATTATTTTGTGTTATTTGGGGCTACTTACATTCTTATATCTATTATGTTTAATGGATTGAAAAAGAGTGGACCTGAGCTCTTATTGATGAGTGAGTTGATGAAACTGCCCAGAAATAAACGGGCTGCTCCACTGTCTTGGCTCCTGAAACATTGCACTAAAAGTGTATTTCCTCACATAATCTCATCAGCCATATGTCTCCTGTCCTACGACACTATGTAGCTGTTCAGTCCTTGGAAAATCAGTCATTTCTTACACTGAGTAATTTAACCATGTTAGCCACATGCCCTCAAGATAATCTCTTGGACAGGATGTGCAACTGGTTTAGTTTAACAGTAAAGTGTTCATAAGGAAGTGTTCAATAGTAAGGCATTACAGGAGTTGTCAGGGCAGAACAAAAGAAAGGAATAAATGCAACTCTGCTTATAAATATGTAGCTGAGCGATTTAGTTCAGTATATTCTATATCTATAGACAATGTGTCAAATTACATTCTTTTCCCAGATCACACTCATTATTTTGCTCTGTCCAGTTTTCATCACCAGCACTTGGCAGGACAGCGCTTGGCAGGACTTTGTTTTAAAACTGGTGCTTATCTCAGGTAATTTACATCTCGTCTTTGCAAATATCTTACTAGTTGAGAGAGGACAGAAATAAAAATCCCCTTGAATTTTGGACATTTTTTTTAATTTTTCTTTGCAGGAAGCCTTGAAAGAAGAGTTTGTAGAAAGCATGATTGAAATCCACTTGAAAACATTTTCTACTGCAGATGTTGCCACCTCATGGGAAGGAAAGTATGTCAGGAATTCTTTTACCATCCCATATGATTATGTGACAAGCTTCTAAATGCATCTCTTGCAGTCAACCCACAGCTGCTGAAGCATGAGATAAGAAAGATTAGTTTAGCTGGGAGCAGACCTAGCTTGACTTGCCTGTATACTACAGACATTAGTTCTGCCAGACATACAGCACCAAAAAAGTCCTGCTACGTTGCCCAACGTTTACTACATTCACTGCATTGTACATGCCAGCACATTGCTTTCCACTGGAGGATTTCAGCAGAACAAACCCTTCCAACAGGCATAACGCTGTAAGCCATGTGGCAATAAGGATTTACAGGGAAGTAAACTTGAAAAGTCTAATGCAAGTGAGCAACACCAGCTTACTCTGTGTTACACAACTTTCTGACTGGCACCCGGGTCTACACAATATCTTCTGTGCTGAGAATGGAAGCAAATTATTAGGCAAGCTCCCTTACAGCATGGTAAGATGCACTAGGTAAAGATTCAAGAGAATGAAGAGATATCAACATTTACTGTAAACTAAACTTGACAAAAATGCAAATATATAGTTGTTTAAGTTCACGGGATTCAGACTGTGGTCTGTGAAATGAGACCCCAGGTGAAAAGAGATCTGTGAATGGCATGTGGGCAACAGGGGTGGATATCCACATCAGGGTTTTTGGTCAAGTAGCCATGAGTTAATCAGAAAACCTGAACATGATTACTCCAGTGTAAAATCCAGTGTAACCATTTTCAGTGAGCTGTTATCAGCATTTTCTTCTTTGTACTCGTATCAGATATTCCACTCTTAACCTGGCCAATACAGTCAATACCTGTCTGCGTTCTGCTTGGCAAGTGCCTGAATCTAACCCTGCAGTTTCCCAGCTCCCTCCCTTCTGCATCAGTCAGGCTTCCTGTCTTATTTACTCTTTTCATCAAGAAAGCAGGATTGCTTGTCTAACAATCCATGCCCATCAGACAGAGCAAACATGAACCTTGCTGACTGCCAGAACAGAGAGAGACCTGTTTCTGTCCATGGCTGCAGGAGATGAACAGTACTTGCAGACAAATCTCAGCACTTAGTGACAAATGCTTCAGTACCCAGCAGGAGGTTTTCCCACTGGCCATCCCAATACACAGTGCTACCAGAGGGGCATATCTTTCTTATCATTAGATCAATCTTCAATTTCACATTAATTGTAAATTAAGGGTCCTTATAACTGAATTAAGGATTATTTATAGCCTTAGAAACTGAGATGATCTGTGAAATATATATATATTTAATGCTAAATGCTTTAATGCCTATGAGAATGCCTTCTTTGATGGAAGATTTTAGCTATATAATCTCTACTGAAACATTTGAAGCAGCAGCTCCTGGCAACAGTAATTGACAGGGCCTGTTATAAGGAATTTAAACTAAGTAGAATAAGAGATAATGATATGTGGTTAAGTAATTTAGGCAGGATATCAGAAGAAAATTCAGAGTGAGATCTATTAGACAATGAAAATATTGTCCAAAGGAAGTGATAAAAGCCACATCACTTAAAATATTTAAAGCTGGTTTGTTTAAAGCTCTAGAGAGGATAATTATATTGAACCAATCTCCATTCACAGAGAATGAAATCAGCTTCTATGCAGGAGCATGAAATGAATTACTTAACCGGCTATTGTAGTCTCTAACTGAGGTGACTCCATGCTGCTTCACTCTATATGTTTGTTTTCAGAGAGGAAAAACACTTCTAAAAAGGAATTAATCTGGAAGCCTAGTTTAGATAGCCTCCCCAAACCACTGCTGTACCCCAGTGGATAGTACATGCAATGGTGTAGTGAGGCTGTAAAATGAGTAAAATAAACTATCCCAGAGTATCACAGTTCTGCTAGATCCTGTACTCCTCACCAAAATGATCACTATAAAACCAGAACTATTCATAATTTGCGACTGGATTTTTACCTCGTCTTCAGTTTTTACTGGAACACAATTCTTCCACATAATGGATTGTAAAACCCCATTCTGCAATATTTGAGGGATTGTCTATGGCATATTCTCTTTCAGCACATTTAATCAACTAATCTGAAAGTGCTTTTATGTTTTTCCATAATGTTGAGTCACCGTTCTACTGTTTGGATGATTATAAATTAGGATCCCTGTGCCACTAGAGTACTAGGTCACATCATAAATCAGCCACTGAAGGAAAATGTTGATGAAAGTGATTTATAAGTTTTCAACTCTGAGCCCCATCTAGATGTGCTCTGATTGTTTTGCAATTATTCCTTGGAGGAAATATATAAGAACATTCATAAGTGGGGCATTCGTGCGTTCCTGTCTGAGAACAATGAAAATGATCATTGCAGGACAGGAGCTGTTCATATTCCGTAATGAGACTTTGTATTGAGGGCTGGTATCCAAATGGAAGTTTTTGATGTAGACATCTGTTAATAAAATATTTACTACTTAACTTTGATATGGAAATAAACCAGCAAGTCTGATTAAGTCCTAGACAATCCTTAGGGCAAAAAGCAAAATAATACAACTCTCTCAGCCCCCAGTTTTAACTAAAATGAACAATTATACAATACATTAGAGCTACATCAGTGTTTCAACTATAAGGTCATTTTCCAATGGATTTAAATTCCACATAGAAAAGGGATCAAAGTTTGCTACAGTGTGATCAAAGGTTCTCAGTATGATGCACACCCCTCCAAATAAATGTCTGTTCTTTAGAATTTAATTAATATATATTTCTAATTCCAGACTATACATTTCTTTCACAGCTAATACATTTCTTCCCTAGTTAATAAAGTCCAAAATTTACTTTACTAGTTCTAGAAAGACTTAGGTTCATATTTAACTAAACCCTGGTAGCAATCCACTGATCATAATGTCATTATCCACAGTTAAGCCTATCTATAAAACTTTACAGTAATGGAAAAGTAATTTTTTGCACAAATGTATTTACATGTTATACCAAGATATTTAGGAAAGCAGTCTGACTTTTCTACAGTTTATTTTTAAAATGATGCTACCTCATTCTGCACATTGACAGGGCTTCTGCACACACAAACCTATGTCTCAACATATTCCCTTCTTAAGGAAAGGTGTGCACACAAAAGGCAAAAACTATATGGGTATGTATCCAGGTACTTTTGACTTAACCACACAACAATTAAATGCATACATGTGTACATACATATGGACATGTTTATACATATATGTTTATGTGGAATTACATATTTATATATTCATTAATATTTATATGTATGTCTATGTGTATATATGTATGCATACACATGTGTAAAAATAAATATGATAAGAAGCAGATTAAATGGAGAGCCATGTTTCAATTATAAAAATACATGGTATTAACATAGATTACTTTTAGAAGGGATTAGGAAGAAAAAGAAACAGTGGATTATCTTGATAGAGTTGAGACTAATAAGGAAGAATAAATAGCTGAAAATTTTAATATTTCCCCAGCAATTATGGGATCTTACTTATTCCCACTATTTTCTCCACGTCAATGACTGTGTAAGTTAAGAAATTCATGTACAAATATTGCTTTCAGTCAGAATTTATTTTTTTGCAGAATAATCTAACTCTCCTATGCACAGATTTGTGCTTCATGCTTTACTACTTCTTCATGTCTTTGCAGTATCACAAGCGTAGTCTACTTCCTGACAAAATGAGATCGTTCATATATGGTGTGTCAGTAAAAAGCAAACAGTGTAGCAATTCCAGCTGTTTCACAAGCCAGTCAGAGACAAGTGCATACTCCCACCTGGCCCATAACATTATGTTCAGAAAGGATTGGGATTAGCTATTCAGACAGCGTGCACTGCCCCAGCAGCCAGCTGGCTTCTCCTGTGTCCACAGATGAGCAGGTGGCTACTCTGCAATAGGAGCTGTGCAGAGTCACACATCACCTAACTATGCCAGAGACAGAACACACAAAGAGCAAGCCTACCACCACTGCTCAAGAACTGGCCCCAAACCTTGGAGTATTTTTCTCTAAAGTATTAAAATAAACTCTCTCCAACACTTTTCTGCAATGTCAGTGTTGTGACACACCTGAGCATGGATTTACCCAAATGATACACCTGGTATCAGCTACCTAGATGATCTTTCAGACATCAGTATATTCTGGAAACTACATCTCACCAATCTGCTTGAAATGCAGCCTGTGAGACTCCATTGACTCCAGAAAAATTCCAAATATACATTTATTTCACAGCTAATACATTTCTTCCCTAGTTAATAATGTCCAAAATTTGCTTAACTAACCTAAACTGGTAATGTTAGTGAAATAATCTACACTAGGTCTCTATATGATTCCTACTGACAATATAATTATGCTCCTTTATCTCATTTGAGATACAAATAAGCCATGTACTTTAACACTATACAATTTGTACTGACACCAGAAATCTACCTCAAACCCTTTCAATGGGTACTATGTCTGAAACCATTGTGGATTTTTTTTCTTGTAATATCTTCTGGAACAGTAATTATCTGACCTGTTTAGAGGATTTTAAAAAATATTATTTTGAGGGCAATCATAAGAAATTACATGTATTCATAAAGAATTATATAGGTTCTATTTTCTTCTCATATAAGCCATTAGAATCTGCAGTTAAAACACTTAGGTTTGGGCATTATGTCTGTATACAACACCAATATTACAGTGTACTATTTAGCAGTGTTGATTCCAGAAGAGTACCTAGTATCTTAAATTAGACACCACTATTGGCACAGCTGTAGCATCATGAGTTAGGTCCCCAAAATGAAGGAGTTAACTTTAACCATCATAATCATAGAATAGTACTATGAAATTTGCTTTCAACTTTTTTAGCCCTAAGGGTTCACGTTTATGCTTTGCTTTCCACTGTCAGAAGGACAAGGAAGTTACCTTTAAAAAGTAAAATAAGAACTAATGATCTATTGTCATTCATGCTCTAGGAGCTGGAATTATTTTTTAAACACCCAATATCGTGAGAACTGGCAGCTCTGAGGCTGGAAGAAAATTGTCCAGCATTTCCTCCAATAATCGACTGATTTAAAAAAAAAAAAAATCCACAGAGTTTGGGGAAGCACAAAAATGCCTGACATTTCTGGCCTAAGAACTTGAGCATGCTGTTTGAAGTATGATTATTTAAGAAGCTGTCTTAAACCATTTTTAGATTTTGGCATACAGTATTGGGCTGAACTATAAATTTTCCTTTTCCTTACTTTTCTTTTGAGCTGCAATTTGTGTCAGCATAAAGCCACGTGAGTCTGTAAAAGCCATAACTTCAAGCATGGTCATGTGTATTAATTGGAGAAGTCAAGGAAGATAAACAAAATAATATGCAATAGGGACAGGATACTTGCTCTTGAATTCTAGAAATGACTAGAAAGGCATTAAAATATATACGACTCCCATTGGTCTCTGCACACTCGCTGTGTTAACAGGCACTTGCTGTTTTTTATTTGTGTAAATCTTGCCTTTGATTTACACTTTCAAAACACAGAGAAAGGGAACTACTGCATGAATTATGGTTCAGTTTTTCCACTCCACACTTAAAGAAGTTAGATATAAAATCTTATATAAAACAGCTTTGAAAACAAGACTTCCCATAGAACTGATTTCCACTGCTCCTTGGAAGTCACAGCTGAGTTAGCTGTATTCACCAAGGAGTGTGCTGTTACTTAACATGAGAAAGTGCATTGAAGGGAGAGGCAGAATCTAAACTCGAGTAAATCTCTGCCGTTCAGAAAAGCGGTGGCAGACACATCATATGGCAGTTAGGTTGTATACAATCAAACACAGTCTTTGAAAGCTATACACAGCTTATTCATAGGATTCTCTCCTGGCATCCTTTCAATAAATGTGTTAACTAGCCTCAGTGTTGCTATCATATTCAATCAGGTGCATCCTCTCACTCTGTGAGGAACCTGATGGATGCTTACAACAGCTCCCTTTGCAGGGTGAGGATCATTACCTGGCTTATAGACAGGGCTCTGCTGTGGTTACCAACACTTCATTTTTCTGTGAAATCATCATTGCTGTTTCCTGTGGCACTTTGAATCAAACACCTATCCTCAGCTGGGTAATTATATTTGTTTCTGGAGATTGCTAGGCTTTCCATTGGCCAAGATTTACCATGTCATTCACTCTAACTGCCAGGCCCTGTGGAAGATCAGGGTCATGAGAAATCTAAGCAGGGAGGAATAGCTGAATTCACTCTTTACAATGGCTTTTACAGTTGGCTTTGGCCTGAAATGGGCAGCCAAGTGCAGCTCCAGGAAAACCCTTTATAAAGCTTCCCCCATTGCAGACAGGTGGCAGCTGCAATGCAAAGGCCCCTTTTTGGGCTGAGAAATAGACCACATGGGAGCATATATTTAAAAATTTTAAATGTATTTTTTCTGCTTTTGCTGTTTCTGAAGCAACAGCTGCTTCAGCTGAGCTGCAGTGTTCAAACTCTCAACATCCTTCTCATAATAACAGATGCATTATTGAGCGTTATGAAAGAGAGTCTCCAGGGGAACGAGGCCTGCTCTTGGGGTGCCAAAACCCACAGATATTAGTAAAAGGACAGATGATTTGTGAATTTGAAACTGCCTGGTTCTGTCTCTCACTGTGTTAATAATGAGTTCATTACAGAGGAGCTGTAGTTCTCCCCACCATCCAAGTGAATCACCTTTTTTTTTTGTCTGGAAATGCAGCACTTAATAATAAAAGCAGTTCTGATCTGAAACTATACAGATCTTGGAGACACTCTCTGTTTCTGTAAGTAGCCACAAGACTCCTGTGCCCCAAAAGTCTGCACTATGGCTTCTGTGCTACCAACTTCGGGTGGTTTCAGAGTGTTCCAATTGAACTGAGGAAAGAAAATATTCCTGTATGGTCTGAATAACTTGTCGTCAACAAGTGCTTCTAGCCTGATCATGAACAAGGATGGTCAGGTAGAAGAAAGTTCAAGAATTACATTTCTCTTTGATCAAGTGTACTGAAATGCTTGCCAGCTTAAATTATAGGGTCCACTGGGAGGTTGCAAGGCATAACTCTAGTAAGCCTCAACATCCTTCTAGCCTCTGACCCCCGTGGACTGACAACATATGAACAAACCAGTAGTTTAGCATGGGAGGTACAGAACCACCTACTACTGAAGATGCTGTCTGCACTGGTCACTGTACAGCAGTATCAGGTAATAAGGTAGGTTCTATATTATTAGGAGATTATGAAGTTCTCTGCTTCCAACCTGCAACTGGAAGTTTTTGTAATGCTCCTCCCATGGGGAAGAAGAAGCCCAAGGGACAGAACAAAGGTGTTTAAAGGTTAACACATATCTAAAAATGGAGTGTGTGAAGGTATACATAAGATGGGCACTACTGTCACACCCCTGGTGAGCCCTCAGAAATAGAGGGGCCACAGTTTGAAAGAGCCAGCAGGACACATAGCTTATGCTGTGCCTGATAGAAGAGAGGGACACGGTTGAAACCAGTGGGCAAATGAAAGATGATTGCAGGAACATTTTGAGAGGAATGGACTATGGAAAAAGCTATTATTTGTGTACATTTTCACAAAATGAAGTTTATACTATTTGCAGAACTCTACTTAGGAAACACAACAGCACCATTCTCCTGCAGAGTAATCAATAAAAAAGTACAAACTTTACCCAGCAAGTGATACTGCTCTTTAGCTACTGAGGGAAACCTTATACACATGTAATGTAGCTTGCCAGTCTGTTGGAACTGGACATTCCTAATATTTCTTTAGTGAATTGACTTTGACAATTCCCTATTCTAAGCAGAAAAGAGCATTTAAAATAATAGAAGGTAGTACAAAACAGAATGGTCCAACATCAGGAAAGGGGTTTGGCAAGGATGCATTCTGTCACTCACTCAGCTGTTCAGATGGTGTAGCAAAATGATAATGTACATTGATCTGGATCACTAGACTATGGAGTATGAATCTGAGGAAACAGATGGTGTGGTCTTGGGTACAGAATTATGATGATGATGATGATGAGGATGATGATTTCCTTCCTTATTGCTTACTTAGAGGAATCAGTTGGTCACAACAGTGTCTAAGTTTTTGTTTTTTCTGGACTACACAAGTAATGTGATCTTTTTTGGCTTTCCTTCTTTGGAACCGGTGAAGTCCAACAACAATGGACACTAGTAGGGAAGTGTCTGTGAAGGAATTTCAACACACCATTTTTCCAGCATATAAAGATATGCACCAAAATATCTGTGAAAGATAGAAACAACCCACGAAAACCAGGAGATTGTGAAAGGCAACAGGGACAATTCCAGTGCTTTTTCTAGCCTTTCAGTGGCTTCCTTGATTCCTTGAAGAAGCAAACAGGTATAGGCATGGCAGATGGGAATTATATTAATCAGGAGGTAGCACATTAGGTAAATGGCACAAAGAACTACACAGAGTGCTCAGTGGAAAAGAATAATCACTTTAAAGCTTAGGCAAAGTACTAAACAATGTATAACATAAAGAAGCAATCCCAAACTATGATCACTGTTATCCCTGGGGATAATTATAAATGGTCTGCAGGTGACCAGCACATCACCTGCCTTCCATGAGCAGAGCCCTTTATGTATAGTGTAGTATCACAGCAACTGTGGACATGTAGACTTGTAGACAAGTAATTGAACATATGACACATCCTACACACTGTGACACCATGTGACACAGACCACAGGCTGCCATATATGAGAAGAATTTTTGGGAACTGCCAAAATATGTAATGCAGCAGCCTTGTTCCTTCTCTCCAGTATGTCTGGAATAAGATACTGGCAAGCATCAATTAGATGTCTATTTTTAAGCATATTTGCCAACAATGCTCACTAATACATCATCCTACTCATGTAATGAGATTAAATAATTTACCCTCTCAGTAAAAATTCTACAGACAACCTACAAAACTTGTCAAAGTACATAACCACTTCATGAGTATGCTACTCAAAACTATACATTTGTGTAATTTTCACACATTTCTTCTGTAAACTCACATTAGTGAAACAGTTGATTCTGACCAAGTTAAATCAAGCTAAGTTGAGCATGGGCAGGAAGTTGACTTAAAACCATTTCAGGCTGGCAAATCTGTCTAGATATTATTCTTGGCTGACCTGGGGACCTGGAGGGACAATTCTGGAACATAAAACCATATTAATCCTTTGAACATAACCAGTGTGCAATATATGTCATTAAAAATTGATCGAAGTTCTTGTATGACCAATAAAAATGTTTTACTTATTCTTATGACCATTCAGATCATTATGGCCACTCTGATCCCTAAGTACTATTAGGCATAGAGAAAAACACCCAAACATTTTGATCTGGGTATTACTAACGTAGAACCAGATACAATAAAAAATGCACTGTGTTATAGTAACAGTTGCAATGACACTTGCTTCTCATTACATTTTTAAGAATTTATTACTGCATAATTTCCAACTATAAAACAAAAGTTTTCTTTTAGTATCCCGATGTAGTCAGAATATATTGCTAATATTAGAAAAAAGCTATGTTAAGATCAAAATGATAACATATATTACACTTGATATTTTGCAAGCAGCAATCAAAAGTTTTGATTCACATTTTTAGACAGAAATTCTCTTCTCCTCAAGTGATTTTTCTAACTCCTTTTGAAGGTCATATCAGCATGGAAGCAAGTTGGCCTGAGTCAGCACAGATAGTAGCTGTATCATTCTTCACACTTTAAAGCCTAACTCGTGTATTTTTTCAATTACAGAAAAAGAGTTCACAACTGCTTTTTCAACATATTGCATTTCAGCTTTAAAAATAAGCCTTCAGATAGATGCCCTTTTGAAAACATGAAAAGGCGATTTCAGTTCAAAACTAAAAACCATCATTCCAGTTAATAAAAAACACTTGTTAAAGCAAAGATGAGCCTTGATGGAAATGTAAGTTTAAAATTATTTGGAATAAATGTATGTGCAATAAAAAACCTCCCAACAGAGAGGATACATTTTTACAACATATTCCTGTCATTTCTTGTTTTCTAGAGTACAGAAGCACTTGTACAACTATACATAGAGCACATCTCCTGGAAAACTGCTATATACAATCGTTCTGAAAGCTAATGTAGCAATACAGCTCAGAGCTGAGAGAAAAACGTACTTCCAGCCTCTAATCTAATACACAAATTCTTTTACTTTTATTGTCATTTTGCTAATTAGAAATATTTGTATTTCTAAGATGACTAATGTGAATGTGGTTGCAAAAAGCCGTAATTGCTATTAAGGATAACTGGGTTAATTTCTGAAGGGGATTTCTAACAACTTCAGTTCAAATGCAATGCTATTCTAATAACACACAGAGATCTACTTAAATGTTTATGCTGGCGTAAACATATCTGCTAATGTGTTTTTCCAAGATTTGACCCATGATAGTTACAAAAATTGTTTGTCCAATTCACTCCATTTGTTAAGATGCTCGAATTTAGGTGCTAGCTCCTCTGCAGAACCATCAGTACTTATGTTCAGAGTTAGTTATCTTTTTCCTTTACATTTTTCTTTTCTTGTCCCCATTAATTCAAATTAAAGCAACACAATATAACGCAAGGTCATTGATGGTTCTTCACTCAAAGAGTAAGACCAACACTCTTGCAGTATTGGTGGCTGGAGACCCTTCTCAGACATTGAGAATGTCCTAGGAATCTTTCATTCTTTCCATCTTAAAAGTGGAAAAAAGGACCCATTGCCCTTGAAGCAGCAGGAAGCTCCTTCCCAGCTGCTAAGACAGACAGAGATAGCAGCAGGGGACCCCACTCACTCCAGCAGCTGGGAAATATCCAATTGGGTGTGTGGGTTGGCCTTGTGTGACTATTTGTGGAATCTGTCTATGTGCAGCTTATGAATTCTGAGTTGATATTTTGAAGCTGTTGTTGTAAAAATTCTTGAAAACTGGAACACCATGGTGGCCCGCATCCAGATCTTCGGTGGGCTGACTTGACCTCTGCAAATGTCTATGCATTATCCATGCAGGCAGTCTGTGTACATGCTACACAACTAACTCATACATGTGACATGATTGTCTCAAGTTAAGTGCAAAACATTTGCACCTGTGTGTCCTCTTGTCGCCAAAGCCTCTACCAGGTGCTCTCAATACCAGGGCCAATGACAAGTGACTAACCTGTATTTTGACTGAACAGTTAGTGTGTTAAGTAGATGAGGTAGAAAATGCTGCTGTTCAGAGGAGATGATAGCTGAATACAGACTTTTTTTACTAGAATCTTGCATTGGAAATAACAGTATCTCTTGTAAGGTAGGTACACACACTCTCTGTGGTATATGACTCAGATAAGAGATGATGGAATGTATTTCTCATTCATGAAAGGATTGTATGAAGTAGAGTTATATCAGAAAGAATGGCTTTACTGTGTGTTGAGTTTCCCAAACCATACACTCCTCAGAAGGGAATCCAAGGTACTCAGGTACTGCCACAGAGACGAGAGAGGCAAATGTACATGAGGAGCTGCTACCACTCTTAAATTAAAATACACATTTGGACCTTGAATCTTTTGGAGGATTCTCTTTTTTTATCAAAATCTTTTTTGTTTCCTTCAATCTCCATAGTAATCCATTTCTACCTTTGTTAGGTTCAGCACTTTGTTGATAAGAAGAGAACAATAACCCAGGTAATTCTACCTCTTCTCTGGTCACTTTACATTGTTGCAGTCTAAAGCTGTTGATTTATTCAAATCCACCTGGCTCTGTAGTTTTCTTTATATGGGTCTTCCTTTCTCCTGCCTTTCAAACCCCAGTTATCTATTTATCACTGTGTCAGGTCTCATTCTTTCAGTAAGATCTCTCTTGAGTAGAAACTATTTTTGACTCTAGAAAGTGCTGAACACTCTAAAGGTACTTAACACAAAGCATCTTTGATCCTTTGGGGATATCATTGTTATGAAAATATTATCATTTATCAAAATAGGAGATTAATATCCCTGTTCATCAAAAAAATACAGCACAGATGTCTAGTTGCATGGAATCTCTCAAATGACGTACAGATTACTTACAGGAACCTGTGTTCACCTGTCTGAATAACATTACATTTAAGATGATGAATATAGACACAGAAGAGACATCTATGTAGTTTTTTTCATGTAAACAGCTGAACTTTTCACTGTGTCTTTATACACAGTTATATAATTTTATCAGTGAACTATACTTCTGTAAGAACAGTTTTGGCTTCAGTCTCACAGTGACAAACCACCAACAATTCCCTTAATAAAATACTTGTTTGGTTTTTTTTTTCTCCTCACAATGCCCCTTAACTTCAAGGTTACAATAAAGTAAAAATATTAGCCTCATCTTTGTTCAGATCTTCTTGAATAAAAATTTTGTAGTCAATCCTTTTGTGAGTTTCAATCCACAGTTTTCAAAGGACTGTTTTACATTTAAATATTTCAGATTTATAGACATACTGAAAACACATTGCAGAGATTTATTGCTGTTTTTTCTTGCTGGTCTTATAAAGATGGGTCTGCATTGCCGACACCACAAAGATGTAAACACTCTGGATAAGAAATTAAAAGTAACCCCCACCAAGAATGAGATCCAAGCCACTAGACCTATAAAATGGCTGTGGGTGTTGCAATGTTAAAAGCATTCTTGTTTGTAGACTGCTAAACTTGTTTTAGCAAGGACTTGAAATAGACTTCTAAAAGTTTATTGTATGACGTGTACAGTATATAGTGCTGTGTTCATCCTCTTTGTGAAGAATATTTATCAGTTTCTTTTAAAAGGATAATGTGTACAAACATTCTGCATGACAGCTTGCTTTCTTTTCACTTTTCCTATTAACATTTTCCTCTCTAGTCTTTCTTAAATTTTTTTTCCATTGTTATCTTTGCTTTTCCTCTATTTTCCATCTTACAGAACATCCTAGAGACTCTCTGTGCTGATTCTTTCCCCTCTTTAGTGTCAACACTGAATCTGTGCCTGGGAGCACACTCTTGTTGAGTACAATTGGGTCTCTGTGCCATGTGCGGTAGCTGTTAGTACAGGGTAAATATTCTTCACCATTTCAGAGAAGGTCTGTACCTCTCCTTAAAAAATGATATGAATGGGTATATACTTCCCCCTAGGTTATGTATGACTTTTGCTTTATGAATACTGAAAAGATTAGTGAACATCCAAATACCTGAGGCAATGTGTTTAACAAGAAAAAGGGGTAGAAGAAGAAAGGGAAAAAAAGAGACAAAAAGAAGAGGAAATCAGTCTTATTAATGAAAGTCCATTAATGAACAAACCTTTATTGTTTTGAGGATGACTCTAGGATAAGTAATTGCAAAAAGAGCAGCAATGAATTTTCATTCCGGTATAACTCCTGGTACCCAGCTGAGGTCAATGAGGTGGCCTCACAAAAGCTTGGCTTAAAAGACTTCCAAACAATCTCTTCAGCACCATGAACAATAGTACTCATCTCCTTTAGCCACACCTATGCTTCACTTCTTCACTAATCTAGTATTGCCTTGGTGCTGTTAGAATCACAAATCAGCCACTTTCCATTTTTCAAGAGCAACATTTAATTCCTCTTCTAAAATGCTGACATCTCCTTGACTTCCTTAGGAACAGCTACTGCCCAGAGCTTTAATTTTCCTTTCAGTCCAATGCAGCATGGGATCTACCACGCTATATGCTGTTGATGTTATGCTCCTTCCACGCTCACATAGTTCCTATTTGAAAGGTTTATCCTGTATATTGTTCCTGTACTTAACCTGGAAGATTTGGCTCCTGACTATGAACAACTGGAGTTTTCTTGCACATACTAAGAGAACAAGGAAGCAGATTATGTGGCTAGCTTTACAAAGATCCAGCTGGTAGGGAGGATGAAAGGAAAAGCTTTTACTTCTGCTGCTTTAGTTTGACCAGGGAGATAAACCAGCACTTCAGGTAAACATCATCACCTGCCTCAGCTTCCTGCGAAGAGAAGGATGACAGTTTGAGAGTGCTGCTGGATGGAGTTTTCTACAACTGGCATTAGAATCCATACAGCTATTTTTCTCCTGGTGACAAACAGCTTTTCTTGCAAAGCACACTCTAATATTCTGTGTTCAGTACTGCACCTATTCTTGTAGCTTAACAATCTCATCTGAAGATTTATGTAAGCAAATGGCATCTGCTACGTGTCAAGTGAAAATATGGGCCATCCAACACTTTGATTTAAAGATGATGCCTTGTGCTGTGTAATACTAAATAATGTCATGTGTCTGACGTACCCATTAGAGCATGTGAGACACACCCTACAACATGTTTTAAATTAATTTATCCTTATGGAGAAAAATTGTTTCCTTGCTTGTGAGAGTTTTTTATTATTATTAAGGAATTTCCTGGGCCAGCCTTTTCTTTAACTGAAGAGCAAGCTCATTCGCCTGTTCTTGGAGAGAAGGTACATCTGACTATATATTCTTTCTGCCTGTCAAGAGCATGCCAAGATTTCAAAAGTCAGGATGAGGCAGAGAAAGGAACAACTTCACAATTTTGCTTTTTTTTTTTTTTGTGCCATAGCACTAGATTGCTTTGGTGCAACTTTAATAATATAGACATCATGAATAAAATGAAGGTAGAGAAGTGGAGAGGAGGAGCTGAAGTAAATTTAACTGATCTCTTTATTTGTTCTTACACAGGTAGGGTAGGTCTGTTAAGACAAAGGTTCTCACCTGTTTTCACAGTTATGGGCTTAGCAGAGAATCCCTCTTGCCTTTTCTAGGCTACTTGTGAATCTGAAAGAATCTCCAGGAACGTGATCAAAAGCCATTGATCTGCCTGGTTTTCAGAGAAGGCAAAGGAGTGCGAGGGAACCTTGGAGAAGATGGGGTGGCCATTGATTGCCAAATTCAGTCTGCTTCTGATGGCTTCTTAGAGCATAACTCCTCATCTATTTGCTTACCCCTTCAAAGTGCTGCTGTAATATAGTGCAACACAGGTACCATTGTTCCTGTAATCTGTAGGATAAAACTGTTTGAAAACTTCAAAAAGAACACTGACTTAAAATAACAAAGCAAAAGCTCTCAGTCCCAGTGCACTTTGGGCAAAGAGACACATTGACGCAGGGCTGTTATCACAAAGGTACTTCCTCTGCCTGGGTTTTACAGTGCATGCCTGTGATATATTGAATTATTCATGTAATTGACCCCACTGTAGGGCACTACAAGGTTGAAAATTACCCTTTTACTTTGATCTTTAGACATTACTCTTTGTAATCATGAGTACAAATGCACTTGCAGGAGCACAGAGGCAGTAAGATCCTCTGGACTAGTTTGAGACCCCCTGCAGTTGACTAGTGAACAGGAACTCTCCTCTGATTAAAGTTAGGCACACCTATACTAAACAGCCTGCTTAACCAAGACTCTGGGTTTTGTACCTGGTTTAGAAATTATTTACTTGTGCAATAGAAACCACTAGTATTGTGCTGACTTCCTTGTCCCTACTAAGGAAATAATTCAGATATATACCTCACAAATTAGACTTGAGTTAGAGTTCTGGATGAAGAAGGAACTACGTAACCAGGCCCAAGCAGAAAACTGAGGTTCCTTTTCTCAATCTCTGTTTTCAAAACTTCTACAAGCCCATGGGCTCTGGAGGTTCCTGTTGATTTTTAAGACCTAACTTTGCATGGAACTGAGGAACCCTGTTTATATCCTGAAGTTTTATTATATTGGAAAAGATTAAAAATTCTTCTGTATTTTGAGCATTAAACCACCACTATTGTTCTGTCATTACTCAATAATTACTGATAACAACTGGAGCACTCGCTGGGGACTACAGCTTTTATGACACACACCAAGCAGTACAGAATACCCTTCCTATTGTGGCCACACTAATAGCATAAATAATTACATGTTTCTGAGCTATAATACAATTGGTAATAACATACCCTGTGAAACAATGAAATATGACTCTGCAATTGATTAAGCAGAAAGAATTGCATTGAGAGTATGGTGTAAACAAAATGGGGCTGCACCTTGGTGTGACATAACTCATAAATTTGAATGTGAAGAGATGGCTGAAGGTTCAGATTCTTTCCCTCATTCTTCTCCTTTTGAGTTGCATAGGGACATAAAGGGCTCTTTGGGGCCCTGAGACCTGAGAGATGAAGACTCTGTTATTGCAGACTCTATGACAACTAAGCATGAAGCTATCATACGACTAGGAGTGATTACTTCAGAACCTGGGCATCAACCGGCAGCACTGAGTGGATAGACAGGAGAAAACCTTAGGAAAGGAGTGTTGGTGTAACTGGGGAAGCTTTCCTGAGGCTGGATTTTATGGAGTGAGAGTCTCTCTAGCCTTTAACAACAACCATAGTTGGGAGATTTCAAAGATGGTTTAAAAGCACTGAAACCTTTCAGCACGGGATATGCAGGCTCTGCTTCACCTTTCAGCACCAGTTAGAATAATTTTCTTCAGTTCTTCATGTAAAAAACCCGACAGTTACTTATGCATCTTTCCAATGAGTTTTTTTTTCTTCTGTGTAGTGTTATAAACCAAAGTTATTAACTTCCTCACTAACTTTGAAAAAACAAATCGTAGTATTCAATATGATCATTCCTATAGTAGTCTCATGATTTGGAACAGACTATCCCAATCCTCTCTTAGTGCCCAAGACACAGATGGATTCATATCATTCTGCAGTCACTGCTCCTAACTGATAGCTCTGATATTTTACAGCTAAGATGGCAGTTTGACTGAAATAATTCAGTTTTGTTCAGCAAGGACCAAGGACTTACAAATGTTCACTTGCCTCTTTGTACCATAAATGAGCTAACTGTAATGACCAGACCTAGTTTTTCCCACTGACAAGCCTAATCCTTACACATGCACTTTAGCTTGCCCATCAAGTCAATCCCCATGAAAAGCCAAGTTATATTTTCCCATCAATATCAATGACATGATCAAATCTTTTCTGGTACTTATCTTTGCAATCAGGTTGTCATTCCTGAAATGTCTCTCATACTTTCCCACAACAAAGACAATCAACAAAGAAGCTTGGAAAAAATCACTATTTGATGAGTACAGATTTGCCTGTATCTTTTAAAGTTAGCTTATCCACTAAAGCTGTAATTAATTCTTATACATGATTATGTTTTTTCTTGTGATCCCAGCTTAAAGCCAAATCTGTGCAATAAGACCAGCCACATGGAAAATCCTTCAGCTATTAAACTAAGAACACACCACATCCACATTTTAAATGATGAAATTCAGAAGTGTGTAATGACTACTACACGAACACAAATCTACATTTCATTTCAACTCAAGTAGCTATAATTTACATTGCAAGTAACCTAATTACACTGGACTTTTTAGTAGAGTATTGTTCTATGACCTTTTTGATTGGACTAGGAAACATTAGCAGTCAGAATGTTAAATGCTAAATCACACTGGTGAGTGATAAGTGAGTCATTCTGAAAGACCAGAAGAAATAGCAGTGGAAAAATAGTAAAAAACTTGAACTCTGGAAATCTTCTACAATTCTCTCACACAAAAAACTGCATAGCAAAATAGTTCAGTTGTGAATATAGTAATTCACTGCAAACATTTTTTTTTTAAATTCCCATTAAATTTTTGAGTAGTAAACATCTTAGTTTTTGCTGACTAAACTCTGGTGTCTTTTAATTAATTCCATGAGAGGTAAGAAAATTAAATGTAGCTTTTCTTTCATATTTTGTACCAGAAGAAATATAAAATAATTAAACTGAAATACAATCATACCAGGACTCCAAAGTGTTTCTTAAACAGAATGTGTATTTCTACTCCACAGGCTTGAAATGGCATGTAAAAGACCTAAAATCACATACATCCAGAAACAGGCTGTAATGATACGGCTGGGCTGAGGATTTTATTGGAGTACTTTTACCACAATATTAGGACCACTCAAGGATAACATCTCTTAGCTACTGTTTTCTCATGTTTTACATCTAAGTTTATATTTCACAAAACAAACTCAATATGTGAGTTTATCTTGTGAGGGGAATTATATGCAAGTAGTCTCACAGAGACTGGTGAAATCAAATCTCATTAGTATTTCCTGCCTTTGAACATAAATAAAGACAGGGTTTCAAAGACTGACAGATCTTTGAATGAACAGCAACAATAGTAATTGTCATCTTTGAATTGTTCAGGAGCCATTTTGAAAATTGCCCAAAGAGCAGGGAAAAAGTTTATACTTTTGCAGAGTGGATATTAAGACTGAGAGAAGCCTGTGTTAGGCCCTTGTCTCCAATTTTCTGCCCTGATTAATTACAAAGACTGCTAATTGTGTATTGATGTTAGTTAAAACCATTTGGCATTTGGTATCTGTCTAGTCATGTCAAAATTAAAAATTTTCTGTGTAAACGTTAGGTCAAGGAAAGTACCATTAGTGTTTTTCCCTCATTGATTTTTGTTTACACATCCTTTAAACTATCAGTATTTGTATTTCTATCATATTAAATGTGCCTGCAATGGGTTAAGAAAACACAAATTATAAAAAATAAATTATAAAAACACAGCGTGAAAGTGGTGATTTCTAAATGTCATTAATCTATGGTGATTCTGTGGCACAGTTTGTAAACAAAGGATCTGATTTTCAGCAAGTTGGACAGATGGTTATTCATGTGTTGCACATCTCATTTCTGTTTCCTGTTGTTACACGTCAACACACAAATGAGAAGCTAAATTTTGCCTTCCTTTCCCTGACTTTCTTACACAGAGCCTCCCAGACATGATACAGCCAGTGTCCTGTACACTGACAGGACCATCTTTGTGCCTTATAGCTCACTGAATTTTAATTTCCAACTCACATTTATATACTGTTTGTTTTCTGCTTTTATACAAATTGATTGATTGGATGATTATTCCACAATGACTCACACATCTGGGAGTCCAACATCTGGATATGTTCCCATTTAGTGCATGTTCCCAAGAGCCATCTTACATTGTCAGTGGTGAACTGCATTTGCCTCCTTCTAACCTACGTCTTGAAATAATCCAGAAGCTGCTGAATCCCAGGGGTGGTACCTCAATAATTGCTTTACCTCCAAACTTAGGGTTTAATTTAGTGTTAGTTGCATAAGTATGAGTCATTTAAATGAGCACTAAACTAAGCTACAAGTTTCTTAACTACAAGATTCAGGAATCCACCTGAATATATGACAATCTAACATAGTTAGGCAACCATACCAGAGCTCTAAAATGAGGCCTATGGATCATCTAGAAGTCTCTTTAAAGATTTCTGTGGTTATCCATCGACCGAAAGTTAGCACTGGACTGAGCAGACCAACAGGATACTGCCCTACCTTGCAGGGGAAAGCTGTGTGGAAGTGGGCCACCAGACAAAGCAGAAGCAGAAGCCAGCTGTGGTGAGAACATGTGTACCCTTTTAATCTCTTCATAGTTTCACCAAATAAATGTGATAGGTGTGAGTCCTGTGCACTTCCCTGCAGAATTTATTCTTTTAAAACACCCCTCTGATTATATGTTTGATACCATGGTACCTATAGCTGGAAGACCTGAGGAATTTGGTATCTGCTCTGGATTTAAGTCAGTTATTGGTCAGAGTCACTCAGCACTGACCACACTTTCTGCAGCCTTCACGCTACGCTTCCACCATGCTTGTGGTGGAAGAGAAACATAGGGATTTGGCCCACCATCTTCAAACCTACCTGCAAACTACAAGTAAACGTAATGTATAAGAACTGATTTCTTAAAGATTAAGGTCTTAAAGCCCATTCACCAGTGTGCCAGCAAAGCACAGCCTAGAACAAAGTGCCTTGCAAAATTAGTGCATATAAGGCTGTAAGTCTGTTTGGTTCATACAGTGAAGTCCAGTCTCCCTTGTGATCTATAACTCCTGGGTGAACATGTTCAATTATTGAGGGCTCCAAGAAAAATATGAAGCAAAAGACTTCATCTAAATAACCAAGCTTGCTGTCAAATAAAAACTATCCTCTGTAGTTCTTGATGTCCCTAGGACCCTAAGACACCATCATCCCACCATTTTCCTGCTTCCACAAAGTACCTGAATTCTAGCAATGTCTTTTTCTTTTTAGTAGAAATGTTCATTCAGACATAAAATAAAAGCATTAGAGTTTAGCACTCCTCTCTGTGCAATATATATTTGGACTTTTTAAAATGAGCTTGTGTTCTGACACTCCCACAGGTCCCTTCTGCTCTCCACCCTTTCTCCACAACACAGCTTCTGCCATTTAGAATTGATCCTTTCACCCTCCTTCTATTGCTAAAGTTATTTCTGCCACAAATAGCCATTACGATTCCCTTTGGTCCCTTCGCCACCCCCCACGCAAATAAATCTTGCTTTTAGCAGAATCAAGGCACCTTTTCAGGCCTTCACTTGAAACTAGTTAAAGAGAGGGAAATGTGCCCTGTGCTGCTTACTGAGCTCCAAGAGGAATGATGATTTCTGAAAATTCAGATGCAAGGGAGGGTTGGTATTTGTTGATTGTCAGTAACTTCCTCATGTGTTAGAAGCTGTTTGACAGAATCTGAAAATGATTAATTGGTAAAATAAAGGTAGAGTCCAATCCAAACATAGAACCTAAAATTCACAGAGCCAACAAAATGTGCGCACAGGGTCTTACAATTAACAGCAAGGAGAGAGATTTCAATACAGTTGCAGAAAGGTACCAGCAGCTCATGTTGACATCAGAATACTAGTTATCTGAGGGCAGATCAAGAAAAATGAGGCCCAAAATACTTGAATTTAGACAGTTGAGAGGACTCAGAAAAGGTGTTGAGCTGTGTCTGAGATAAAATGTAATTATGAAACTATAATAGAGCAAAGTAAGTATAATGTGAATTCTGCTCAGATAATTATTTATTAACGCTCTGGCAAGGAGACTGAGAGCATGTAAATGTGTTGTCTCCCTGCTGTATGCAAGTCATTGCAAGCAACCTGGAGGAGCTACATTTCTCAGTCCCTAAGGAGCATTAAGATAGCATTATCTAAAAGACGTATAAACTGCACTGTACTGCTTGTCCAAAGCCTCTTCATCTACAGTTTATTGTCCTGAATATCAGGAGAGTCACTTAACCGCTTTCAGATAAATATCAACCTTAAATTAAGTAACTGTTTTTTTCCACAGAACAACTGACTGAAGACAAAAGACTTTATTGTTTTAAAGTAAGCCAGGTTAATTGAATAAAAGGATTTAGATTATATTTCATGTCTCACCAAGGTACAGATAATGGAATTCTGTTCCTTGAATTCCAAATATATGTCTCTCAAGATTAAGAACAAGGATTACCATTTACCACAGCCAACTGGATCATGCTAACATGCGATACAAAAAAAAAAAAGCATGCTTAACAAAAAATGTGGAGTTTATCAACTTCTAAACTAAAGTGAAAAGAATATACAACACTAACAAAATCTTTGAAAAATTCTAAGTAACTTCTTGTGATGGCTTCTTCTGGCCACTTTCTGTGGGTTTGATTGTATAAACATGACTTAACTCTGAGAGATTATTGAATCATAAAGGGATGTCCTGGGTGTCACCTTTAGTGGCTGAATGGCTGAGTTGGCTGCTAGCCAAGTGCTAGCCCAGTAAAACCACCACAGGGGATCTGATTTTCAAATTATCTTTATTCATTTATTAAAGCTTTTAAGCACAATTTTTCCTCCCAGACTCATCAGGGAACAAATTAGATAAGTTCTCTACCTGTTTTCCTGCTATATTTTTTAAAACTCCCGTGGAGATAAAGAGCTTATTTGGATGTGTCCAAAATATACCATGTCTCAGAAATGCCTAAGAACAGAGCCAGACACTCAGGTACACAAACTTCATTTGGCACACCTAAGTAGAAGATAAAGGGGCAAAACTACTGCAAGCCACTATTGTTTTCCCTTAGAACAGGTGGGCTGCCCAAGGGGTTCCCAGAATTGTTTAGAAGAAACCGTAAGATGCTTTAAAATATGACTGTTAGACTCTAGGGCCACACCTGCTTCTAAAGGCCTGCAGCACAGCCTTCCCTTCCCTCCTTCTTCATGTAATGGCGTAAAAAATCTGTTGGCAAAGAAATGTGGTTAGAATGCTGCTGGAGACAGGAACTGCTGGAGTGCAGCCAGGTCTTTGGCCACAAGCCTTCTCCGGCACACCCGACAAGCTGTTACATTAAGGCTGGGAAATAGCTGTAGCTGGTGGGGAACCTCGCTGGTGATACAGTGGAAAGTCTAATGATTCTGCATAAGTAATTTTCTACTTGTGTGCAAGATGGATCCATAGTCCTGCATAGGACACATGGCACAATTGTAACAGTAAGGTCATTATCAGTGTCCTGTAGGAAAAGTGAAAGTAGATTACTGACATGATTTCCTTCTTTACCTTATGATCCTCTAGCAATCCCCTTGCAGTTAACTGCCAACCCATGTCACTTAGCAAAAGCCATAACCTCCAAGCAAAGCATTTCTGGAAAACACTTTACACCATTTATCACATGCAGAAGCAGGCTTGGCATACTCAGAAGCTGAAATGAACTATAGCTCATAGCAGCTACCAGGTTATAATAACTTAACGGACGTCTATGCTGAAATGTTAAATTACACCTAAAACATATGACAATAAAGACATTACAGTCTTCAGTGCAGTTAAGTTTCCCATCTGTTCAAATAATGTACAGTTCAATGAGGTATATAAATACTTCTGGTTTCCATGATTATGTTCGTCTTTCCAACACAGTATATGACAAAAAGTGTGCTTAATTGTTTGCATGGAACTGAGTAACCCTTACTGACTGCTCAGGTGCTTTCTTTGCAAGACAATGTCAGTGACTGATATTTAGACAAGCCGTTAGGTTAGACTGATGTGCACACTGATTAACTGGAGATACAGCAGAGACTCAGCCCATGTTAAACTGTTTTGGTTTCTGTCCTGTGGAGACAGTTCAAAATGTGGCATAGACTGTTGTCATGTTACCATACATTAAAAAATTACTTATTAGGGAGATTTTGTAACCCAGTTCAGAGGTGGTACTCTCAACAGATGTAACATAAAGTGTGCAGTGCTTACAGGTGTCTATGTGTGCTCTTGCACCTATAAATGGGGTGCACAGATTTTTTACTGATATCTGATTTGAACTGTTGTTCTTTTAAAATTTTAGTTTTATGATCATTCTTCTTGTTAAAAATTAGGAATGGGTAAGGGATAATGATAACGACAAGAGGGTAACTGTGTTTGTTCTAGCATTAAGATAAAACTGAACAAGGAAAAATTCTTCATTAATAAATTAATGTGGTGAAAGAAACCAATTCTATTGTTTTAAATGAGGTTCATTTAGTAAGTTCAACCTCTACCCTAGACATACACCTTACATCTGTTCACTTTAATCAGAAAAGACAGACAGTGTTAATTACTTTCTGATGGTTGTTCTGTACTGTGGCTTTGGCAAGTGAGAAAAGACAAATTCCCAGGGTTTTAAGCCAGAGGAAATGGCTTCTAAGGGATAAAAAACACTTAAGCTGGATGGCAATGCATTATTTAAAGTTTAAAATCTTTGGGGTTTTTATATGCAATATGTATCTTAAGATGCAAAAATGTGCTGAGATAACTTGCATCCATTTCTTCATTGTATATTTGCATTAACTCTGATTAGTGCTTAGGGAACACAGCAAAAAAGCCTCTGCAGTTCTGAAAGGTGCACACTGTGACTTCAATTGTCAGTTATGACTTCACCATTTAAAATGATTCTACAGAAAGTCATGTTTGTCCAAAGGCTGACTTCTGAGTTAATATTGCAGAGAGATTTGAGTTAATAAGAATGGAGCATTCATGCCAGTCCTGCTTCGAGGAGTCAAGCTCATCAGGGAACAGAAACATCCCAGCTGCCCTATGTGCCAAGCCAAAGCAATTTGAGCTGTTAACTGTTCACAAAGACTCATTTGTCAAATGATTTCAAAAGAATTGATCCATAATTGTTCCTGTGTCTCACAGGTACTTCTGGTTTCTTGAAAGGAAGGTAGATACCAATTGTCCCATCACTCACAGAAGGGGAAACTGAGGAACAATAAGATCACACATTAGGTAAAAGAACAGAGATCTTTACAAGTTGGTCATAGCAATTTGTAAACAAGATGGAGGAAAAATAGACTGGGCATTTTATTGAACAACACCTATTCTTGATGCTAAGATTCTGCACTAGTTCCACATAGTGAAATTTTACACTACAAATTTAAGCTTGCTTGTGCTTCAGTCACTATACCATGCAGTGCTTGTCTCCTTCTAATATGTTTAACTATTATAAACACTTTAACTACTTAAAAATAACTGCCTTTTTTTTACTCTGAAGGCCATAAATTTATGCATGCTATCCTAGAGGATGTCACATTCTTAGATACAGAAGTGTGTGTGTGCTGTGATGATGTTGCAGTATCTGTACTATGAATACCATGGGTAGGAATCTGATCTTTCCATCTGGTTCAACTGGAATGTTTTTTTATTGTCTTACAAGTTTAGAGGACTGTTCCAATGAAATAATGGAAAATAATACATGGGAACTTCTGTGAGGAACACTAAAGCCTATTATGGATTGTTTCTTTAGTTTCATGATCAATTGGATAAATTCCTTCTGAAATGCTACAGACATGATTTATGTACTGCAAAATTCTCACCCAAATGTAACATTTTCCCCTAATCTCCTATCGAATAGGATACATTCATTGTCTTTGTGCCTCAACTAAACACCTAATTATATGTTTATTTCTGATTAGAAATTATACTTTTTCTTATTTTTTATTCTTTCTCTCCACTTGGAGGTTGTATCCCATTAATGTCAGAATCAATGAGAGTCAAACTCACCTACCTTTTCCAACATACCTAATAGTACTGAATTCAGTGGGATTGTTAGTGTGAAAAAGGAAAGGTTGTTTATTTCACAGACTATTACATCACAGAAAGAATTGGAACAAACTTGACATCCTGTAACAGCAGCAAAAGCTACATAAATGGCACGTTCCTTTCATGGCACAAATGCTATCTGTCAATAAAGTTTTATATGTGCACTTCGACTCTTTTTTCCTGTGAGGGCTACAAGTATCCACCATTTTTACCTCATTTGTAGCTAGTGACTCTATTTAAGTTAAGAGCTACTCCAGTTAAACTGATGGAATTATACCAGTTAAAAAACGGTCAGAGGGAAGTCAAACTGGGACTACAGCACGGCAATAGCTGTAGATCAACATTAGCAAGTATATAGGTAACGGCAGATTGTTTCTTTATAAATAAATAGTGAACATAATACACAAAGTTGTGTGATTTCTCTGTAGTAGCTAAATAGCCATCAGAGCTTTTCTTGAAACAATTGTATTTATTATTATTTTTCCTACTATATGTTGAATCCTTCTGAAATCTTACCTGTTAAAACCTTTAGAAAACACTTTTAACTTGTGTATGTGCTACTCAAAACCTGCACAGTAAAACAGGAAAATAGGGAGTGTTGAGATAATATCACTTATGGATTTTCCTGTTTCCTGCCCTTCAGATTTTGATGAAAAAAATGCAAAATCTCAGGATTAAAACAAAAAAAAATCTTATTGCAACGTAAAAGCAAAGGAAACAGAGAGCAAAGTCTTATGGAATATTTGATGTGTATGTGAATATTTCTCTTTAACAACCAATAATCAGTATTTCCCCACACAGGTTTTTTCATCCTATTATCCAAAATATTTGAAACCACTCCCAGTTAACTATAATTTACAAGTTTTGCATGTGCATTCATCTAGTTATTAATGAAACTATTTAATGGAAACTCATATAAATTGGTTAAAACCAGACTTCTGTGAAACTCTAAACCTACTTGATATAGACTTAACGTTCTTCAATTGCACGGACTGACAATAACTACATATATGTTGTCACAAATCCTCAAAATCTACAGGAAATAGTATCCCCATTATTTTATTAAATAGCATGACAGCAATGAAATCAGTAGGCTTTTAATTCTTCAGAATCTTAAAATTTGTCATTTCCAATACCAATTTCTGCAACTGTCTTAAGAGAGGCGCAGATGTAAAATACGCAATTGTGCCATACAATCCTCTTTCCTGCGACCAGGTTCAAATTTTTTGCTTATGCACAGAACACAATTCCAATTTTTAATACTTTTTTGAGACAAAAAGTGAGGAAACTTCTTCATAAATAACACATGACCTGTAGTATCTAAACACCGAAAAAAACAGCTGCAATAGTTGTATTGTATAAATAATTGCTAAGTGGTTATTTCCAACAGATTTTTTTCCACTCTGTTACTTTTACACAGATTTCAGCATAAGCCCTTCCCAAGACACTCACATTTATAATCAGAGATGACTTCCCAATGTTTTCAGTGTGGCACTAACATCTACATATGTCACCAAGCCTCCCCAGAGAGCACTGCAGCTTCACAGAGTCTTTCAGCATTCCTTTAATAGGAATCGAGCCAATTTCTAAACTCAATAGCCTGGTTTTCTGTAGAAACAAAGGACTGGAACAGACCTCCTAGATCTTTGAGTCAGCTCTGCTATTGTAAGCAACACATCCTATAATTTTGTCAGAAACTCGTCAGCTTACAGTAAGGAAGAACAATAGTACTGATCGCAATTGGCCCTGGCTCTGGGATGAACATCTCACAGCAAACTTGTGTCGTGCAGTCACTAAGTCGCTAGGATTGATTGTCTTTAACTGCTCTGTTTAAATAACCTTCTCCCCACAGAATTGCAGCTGCCTTGAGACTCCAGCAGTGGGTGTGAAATCTGCAGCTTGCCCTGAGTAGAAACTCTCTAAACAATTCTCTCTTCTGTTTTTGTCTGAAAAGAAGTGAGCTGAGGCAGTACAAAGAAATGGGATTCAGAAGCACAGAAGAGATTAATAGGAATATTATGCAGCGGCTTTACTGACAACTCGAGGAATGAGGAGCTATCAGGAGTCTGGCTGAGCATATAAAACTGTTACACTAACAGGCTAGTAATGATCTACCTTAGGACCACAGACCCTGTCCAGCCTTTTGAACATCTTGCATAGAGAAAGCTTCTGGGAAACATGATGAAGGCCAACACTGCTGCCCATCTTAGATGGATTCCATTTCTACCCTGTGCTGTCACTCTACCTGCTTATTTACAGTGCAGGAAGCCGAGATACTTATTTTGGACTTCTACAACTTCTGTAAATGGCAGAGAAGGGTGTGTGTACAAAACTGTTACCACATTTCCCTAATGGGTCAAAGGGCATGTATGATGGAAACCAACAATTACTTTTAACCTGGAGAAAGCAGGGAATCAAGAAGTGAGAGTTAGCATTATTCATTGCTCTGGACAAGAGAGTTATAATTTTGCTATTTCAGGTTGATTGATAAAACACACCAACTGTGTGGTATGGAGAAAATTAAATAACATCAAGCACATCAAATACTAGTGCATCAGCTATCCTCCCTGTGGCCACAGACCAAGGAATGACCATTAGACCTTCTTTGCACCCTAAAAATATGGAAACTCGGCCTGATAAAAAGAAGACTCACCCACTCCATTTCCAGAAAAGAACAAGACACATTTGGCCTGCATTTGTGTGATTACATAAAACTAGTGGATACTAAGAATTGGTGAGCATGTCAGACACCATTTAAGTTAAGAACACTATAATTTCTTTTTTTTCCCCTATATTCACACAAGGTTTAGAATCTTTTCAATTTAAATATCTGGGGATATGAGGCACTTTTTTTTCCTGAAGTATATATAAACCTCATTACACATAAAGTGATATTAAAAAGACACACCAAAAAATCCAATTGTACACCAAAAGATGAATATGGAAGTTTTCCTACTTGAAGAAGCAGATGTCAACCCAAATAATTCTTAGTGCAAAACTGAAGAGTGTTTAGTTACTTTTGAGACAAATACAAAGAGAAAACTATTTAGTAGTGCCAGTAGGGTTTTTGCTTATTTTGGCATCTTGTACCATCTCAGTCAACCAAACAGAACCAACCCATTTTCAACAGCCATTGGCTTTATACAGTCTATGCTGAGTCAGAGCTATTCAGAAGCTAAATACAGCTTGTACAATACATGATATTTATAGATTTCTTCTGTCTGACAAGATCTATTAGAAATATGAAATGGAAAGAATGTAAATGTCTATATTAAAATATATTTAAAACATGCTTAGTAGAGATATTTTAATGAAATAAGATATTTTTCTATGCATGTGGGAATTTATGGTAGAAAAACACAACTTTGATAAGATCTGATTCTTAAAAAGAAGATCAAGAATGTGGCTTTCTACACTTTTTAAATTTGCAAAATAAACCACACTTCAGGAAACCTCAATTTTCCAGAAAAATACAGCATTCCAGTAAATGCCAAGATAAAACTGGCTAATGTTCAGTCCTATGATAAAATATACTTTAAAGTACGTAATCCAAAATTGAAACATCATAAGGTTAACTAAAAGCTAACCTACACTGTAAGTGAAAAAATACCTATACATTTAAGTTTGGTAATGCCTACAAATAATTTGTGACTAGTGAAAGCAGATGCAGAACACGTTGAAACTGCTTAGTGGATAGAGTATCTTGGGTGGATTCCATTCTTGCTTTTATTGCTCTTGCTTAACTGGTGCCTCTGCTCCCTATATTCCTATTCTCTTGTATGCTACACACAACAGTGGAAGACACGTATTTTCTATAAATTTGGAACTTGCTACTTGCCAACTATTTTTTGGCATAAATCAGTACACTGATAAGTGAATGGTTAAGACTGGAATTCTCTGAGGTGATAAGTACTGAGGGGAAGGGGACATATTCCAGCCTCAGATGGGTAAGTTGACTGTTTTGTGTAAAATACACTATATAACCAAGAACATGATCACTAAATATAGTGAGCTTCTGCCACTCCCAGTGAAGTCACTGGGTGGTCAGCATCTCTTGGTGTTGTGATCAAAACACTCATGGCTCCCCGGAATTCAAACAGCTCCCGTGGGCTCTCATCTCTGCCCTGGTATATCTGATAATCTTTTCACACTGGATGTGCATTTACAAGCATTAGTGTTTTATGTTTGCACGACTGTGGGATCATTTCAGCTGCACACAGTGCTCACAGTGGACTTCCACCACACTAAGCACTCCCAGTAATCATTTGGTATGGGGCACAAACACAGGGCCAGCCTGTAGAAGGGTTTACTGGTGTTCACTGAACAGTCAAACAAAACGTGAGACAACTCATAGTTTTGTACTGAAATGGGGCAAAACTCACAAATGACAGCTTTTTCTCAAAGAAGCTTTAAAACTAGTTAGTTTTAATCATTACCGCTTTTGATATTTTGCATTCACTTGCAACAGTTTTAAAAAAAAAAAAAAATTCCTTTAAAAATACTTAAAAACTGTAAAAATATTGTCTCAATTTCCTGTTTTACACAGCCTAATTCAGATACTACTTAATGGAATAAACTATACATTCAATAATTTCTGTCTTCATCTTTTTATTTGTGATACAGAAGTCAAGACAAAATATCAGTTACTGTTTGTGGAGAGCAAAATGTATGGCAATACTGCTAGGGGGATTTTTATATATAGGCAGTGAAGACTGCTTCTTTATTTCTACTTACTATTTTACTTAAATTTTGTCCATATTTAACAATTCAAATTGGCTTCTCTAACCAAAACAGATCAAAATAAAGTCTGGATCTCTTTTGATAACACTGAATTTGCAACTTACACACTTCCCACTTCTTTTTGGAGCAGGCTTTTTCCTATACCTGGCTTAATCTTTATACAAAGCCTGTACAAGGTGGTCTCTGCTTTTCTTCCCACATTGAGCTGGAACTGCACAAAGCTCAATGTCATGATACTGACTGGGAACTGATATATAGCCATACCTATTTAGAAATCTGCGTTAAACCACATGCAAAGTTAATTTTTAAACATGGAATGGAACGCTTCTTATTCAGCAACAAGACTGTTAGCATTAAACAATTGATACTCCCATCATTAGTTTCATTTAACCCCCCATCCCTTGGCTTTTTTATTGTGACATAAATATTTGATCACTTTAAAATTACAGTCGGTAATATAAGCTACATGTAAGGAGTTCACCAAGATGTTCTATCCTTTAAGGTTCATTCAATACTCTTCCTTTCCCAAATCTGTCTTCTTTCTGTTGTCTTCATTCTGTGTAATTTGTTAACATTTTTCTTCTAATTAGTCACTAGTTAGGGACTTTGCAAGTACTCTGGCTCAAGAAATTTAAATCAACTAATTTGATTTGATTTAAATTTAATGCAGTAATCTACTGTTGCACTATTCTCCTATGTAGCATGACTATGTGCCATCCAAAATATATGCCCATTTTGGGAAAGAAACTTTCTTTTAAATTAATTTAGCCTTTTAAAATAACATGTTCTAAAAGAATGTATGTTTACGATGCACATTCAAAAGCAGTTATAAACTAAACACAACCAATACAGTAGTGGATGGAAGCAGAAACTGATTTTTCGTGCCCCATGGCAATTAATGACTTAACAGGCCTTCACAATTGGAAGCCAAAAGAAATGCTTTGTATGAATTCAGGATAAAGCGTAATCCATAGAGAGAGAACAAGGATGACTGGTTGTATCTTGGCTTTAAGAAATCCACGTCAAAAAGTCAGTGTTAACTACAGTTCTGTAAATTTCCTATCATTAAAAATGCAGCCTTATATATCTGATTTACACTTTCCAGAGGCTTGGGAGCATCTACACACTAAAACAGCAGACTCTGGTTTGGTCTCTCTTTTGACTTGAAGGGAAAAGAGAATGGTGGGGAATAAGAGAAGATGCAGTACGCTTATGTGGCTAGATCTTGCTCTGCGTGACAACCCTTGAAGACTATTTTCAAAGCCCAGTGAAGTCAAAGGTGGTTTATCAGCTTCAACAGGACTTGAGTCAGTTAGTTCCTGCGGGTTCAGTTACTTGGGGTATTTCCTATCGCCACTGAAAAATGTTCTGTCAAGATCTCAGCACAGTTTTTTGACACTCAGCTGATTTGCAAGAATGTGCTGTAACTGGGGCAATGCTAGAAAACCCCACAGGGGTGTCTCTGGTATTTCACAGGCACACACATGCTTGCTTTGCCCACGCTCAAAGCTAGCTGGATGATAGCCAGTTGTAATCAGAAGTTTGCAAACAACTCTGTAGATCTGCCTCCAGAAGTACAGGCTTATGTAGAGCACAGAAACATCCCTACTTGACTGCAGAGCCAACTGCATTGTAATAAACTATTGAGTTAATTTTCTAAGTGCAAATGCCTGTAAAGCAAAGAATGGCTGGTGGAAGCCATAATCCATCAGCTGGCAGGACAGCAGAAAAGGCTTGTGGAAAAATGGAAAAAAGTAATTGCTTATAGGATTGATGCCTATCAAACATATGAAGGATGAATTTCCTTACAGAGGATGAGAAGAGCAACTTAAGTCAAAAGATGACCTAAGATAACAATACAAAATCATTATTAATACAGTTAAGGTGAAAATGTGCAGCGAATTCCTAACCAGGTGAATTCTGCTGTTAAGATAGAGCGTGATAATTTTGTGGAAAAAATTATATGTTGTGACAGTTAAATTTTGAAGGATTCCTTTATGTCTAGATGATCCAGTGCTATGGTTCTGGGTGCTAAAGAAAAAAAGATATTAAGATATTAGACTTAGAATCTCTACATTAGATTAGTCTATTTTTCTCCTATCAAAATACAAAGTGACTCTTTCAAAACTATTCTAAAAAAGGCATTTGCCAAGAAAGACACACATCTTTCTTACTTTCCCCTGTGTACATTTACAACAGCCTGGCTTTCCTGTATACAGGTAAGTTAGTATGTCTGAAATATTCTTTGGTTAATTAGTTGGGAATGTTACATGTGTTCTTTATTGCAACACCACAGAGCTTGACTTCAGAAATTGTGCCTTGATGCAGCCAGTTTCTGACAACGTTACTGCATTTCCATTGGATTACTGATGTCAATGTATCAGAGGTTTAGGCAAAAAAGTGTATGTATGCTCAATAATTTGAAATAAAAGGCAAGTTTTTATTAGATTTTTTTAATTTTTGCTTTGCTTCTGAAAAGTTAGTAAGAGTGACTCCCAGCAGCAACTATTTTCATAGGCAGTAAGTTCGGTACCTTTGAATGTTTATGTGGTTGTGTAAAACGTGCCAGTATTCAGGAAAATTAACTTCAAAATTCATTTTCTGAGATATGGAAAAAAAAAAATTACTGAGCTTGAATAATAAACACCAAGAAGTATCTAAAATATTTTAAAATATGCCTTAAGCAATACTTCCTCCACTTTGTGATTAGTGATAACATGATCTTTCTACATACTCCTTTACATTCTCCTACCCACTTTATGACTGAGAAGTCTGACAATCAGATATATCCTGTCTGAGAGTTGTGGGTGTACAGGGTTTTCTGCTGAAGGCAGGTGTTTCCTGAGGTTCTGAAAATGAGCAAAGAATTCATGGGCTTTGCTTGCAGGATTTCCAGCAAGACAAATAATTTAAAGTAAAAGTTGCTTGTTTCCCTGTTGCCTTCTTTTGCCTGATTACAAGAGAAATACATTGGTCAGGACAACAGTGGGTTGCCAGAACATGTCCAGATTAGGTTCCTCATCTGCCATATGTATTTTTGTGCAAACTCCAGCTAACCAGCTTCTTGTGCTTTAGTTCCCTATAGGAATACTAGCACCACTCTGTCTTCTAGCTTGAATTTTAAGAAAACAAACAAACAAACAAACAAACACCAAGAATATAAATCTGGTAGCTGTCTATTGTAATAGGTAAATATAGGTAAATATATTTTAAAGCAGATAAACTTAATATGCCCTGTTTGGCTTATTTAGTCTGCAAATTAACCAAGGCAAAGAGAATGTCTTGCTCCTCTTGGTAAAGTGCAATGCAAATACACAGTGCTACATGCATGTTCATTATTAATAATAAGAGATACTTTTAGATTCAAGAGTGAAATCTGATTTCCTGGCAGGGAACTGCAGTTTCAAGGATATTGCATTCTTCTACTGCATTGCCAGAGTTAGTGCACTGGGAAATGCAATATCCCTTTGGGGATTAGCAAGTCACAATGGTTTTGGTTCTCAGTCAGTTCAAATGGCAACGTCAGCAAAATGCTGCAAATAAATGAGCTTGCTAAAAGCAGAAGATGGCTTGGACAGCCAGGTTTCTGCAGGCCTTTTGGTTCCTCAGTCTAGGAAGGTAATTTACACAGTCCATTCCACAGTGTGAAATGGATAATGATATGCCCTAGTGGCCTTAACTTCTACAATCAGCATTTTGGGGCATTCCTTATCCCCAAAATAGATCCTGCTGACTAGTCCTTGGCTGGAATAAAGCCCAAATCACCACTGATTCCAAAAGACTCAGATCAACTTTGATAAACTGAATTTGGGTTTTATTCTGCCTCAGAAACTTCACAGAACATTCCATTCAGTAGTCCTAATTTTAGATAGCCAAGTGCTGCTTGTGATTGAGTTTTCACTTGTGCATATTTTTGGAGGTTTGATTTCTTTTTAATACTGACAGTATAGCATGTATTAACTCTAATACACGATTTTATTTAAGCTCAATATAAGCTATGTAAGACTCACTGACTCCAATAAACACCCTTCCCTTTTTTTTTTTTAAGACACACACTCTTCCTCAAAGGAAGCACTTTTTAGCAACCTTTTTAGGTTGCTGCAGAGAATCTAACATTGTCCACTATATGCACTCAATATTTTAAGATATACAAAGTAATTATGGGAAATGCTGAGTTTGTAATTTTGGGGAAGATACAAGTTGACACAATAAATAAAGAAATACACTTCATCACTTTTCCATCTGGTCCTACCATTCTACTGAGGGGTACCACAAGAAATAAAGCATCTAGAAATTGTCTTCAAAAGCCTATTGACTGCACCACAAATTAGCCAGTTTCTGAGACTTCTGTGTGAACATGCCCTGCACACATGCAGAGAATAACAGACTGCAACAATGGCAAATTAGAAACATAACTGAAGAAGCACCAAGTCATCTTTTGCTGCCAATATCTAGAGTTGCAAAGCAAGAAAATTATTTTCATGGGTATGCATCTCTTTATTAAAGAGAAAGTGCAAATATGCTTAATTTCACAATCCTGTGAATCACAATTTCCTTTCCAGCAGCTTCAGACATGTCTTTCTTCAGTGCAATTTGACAGATAGACCAGACAATTTCATTTTTTTTTCCTTACCAGCAGAAAGCTGGCCTGATCATTAATCATTAAAAACCTGAACAGAATTTAATTATCTTTCTTTGTTTTATTTCTCATACCTGCTTCCTACAAATCAAATATGTCAGGCCGCATTGGGAACAACTTTAGTTAACGTAATCTAATTCTGAATATATAATATTGGTTCACAGTGGCGAGTTGCTCGCTATGGATCCATTAAACTGAAATAAAAATCTCCTCAAGATTTTGCTTCAGAAAAACCAGGAAGATTGCAAAGTGTTTGCAAAGTTTCCATCAACAAAGAGACAGGCTTTGTCCGGAATATTACTCACTATGCAATATTTCCTCAGGTCTCGTGATGAGAATTTGGAGTTTTCCTCTTCTACTTTAGGTGTTACTCTATAAAATACAGCAGCACCGAAGCCAGATCACATGAAATACACAAACTGCTGATGATTTGCAAACAAATGCAAGGGGAGACTGGCTGTTGATAACCATCAAATAGGGTTCTGCCCCATCTCTCCCAGGAGGTCTAAAGAGGGGTCTAGAATGAGCAGAAAGCACCTGAGAGTAAAAGTGTCCTGCATCCTGTAACTGCATGTCATTATGAATGAAGACCTCACCTCCCACTGCTTGGCTGACTAATGCATGAAGCCCAAGCATCTACATGCACTGTTCTGGAATTTTACTACAGCCTGGTAACTCAGTGAACAAACATACTTAAAAAAAACTTCTGACTTTCTTTCTACATTCCTGATTGAAGAGAAAAAAGATAAATGATGCTTCAATTAGTAGGAGATATAAAAAAAATAACTTAACCACCTTTTCTCTCCCTTGGAATCTCAAACATTCCTAAAACAGGAATTAGAGGTTTTGGTGCAGACTCTCCAACTCTCAGACATGTAATTCCACCAAAATCTTTGCATATCACTCATACAGGTTATTAGTTTCTGAGGAGTCCTGTGGGGAATATGGCCTTTCACTTTTCTTATTATTAGTGGGGTCATTTTTAATGATAATATTAAAATTGGCAGTGATTCTAAGATGAATAGAGATCACCAAAACCAGTATTTGCTACCTTCATTTCCCTATCAAAATGTATATGTAAAGTACATAGGGTACAAAATAACAGCATGGGATCCATCATTCAATTACGGACTCCCATTAATTCAGGCAGATAATCTGAGATTTTCAGTTACTGTGGGAATTTTCAAAGTAATTAATGGCTTTTGGACAACATGACATCATTGCAATGACTGACATTTGGTTGAACTTAATATGTCACTTAGCATTCACTGCTAAGCAACCAAGCTTTTGGTATGCTGAATGTCTGAGACATGAGGTCAATGTCTAAAGTGTGTATGCAACACAATTACTAGTAACTACTAGTCTCTAGTGAAAGTGCACTCACTTAAGTTATTGCTTCAGTAATTCTCCTGTTTCAGAAAACTTAAACCTTTAAAACTGAGGTTCACGCAGGGAAGTGTCCCCTCCATAATTTATAGTTCTGTGCTTGTTCTAAACTTAGCTATCTCCCATTTATTATCTGTATTGGTGTTTGCTGCTTAAGTACAGGAAGTTCTGTCCTGCAAATAATAAAGAAAAAGCGAGACACATTGCTTTAACTGCCTTCCAGTTCTTTTATATTTACTTTAACTAAGGTTTAAGCTATTGATCAAGATGGATTGTCAGGAGCAAAAGGCAGATCCAGAGCTGGGTTTGATGTCAAACTTCCACAACAATGGACTGAGGACAGTGATTTAGTCCCATTTGGTGAAGAATAATTTAACATAGTCTCCATCATGGAATCATAATTCTGATCATGTCATCAGAAAGTCACTGTATTGAGAAGCATTTCAGACTTACTTTAACTTAATATTCCAAACGAAGAGCTAACTCTGATGATTCTCATTAAGACATTTGTTCGTGTTCTACTTTTTAGTCTGTCTGTTCTCAGGTTTTCTTACATAGTACTGCCTTATAAAGGATCCATGAAATGTTACAGCTTTTCACCAAATAATTTTTTCCACTCATAGAATGTTGCTTCAGGAACTGGTCCCACTTTTTCCAGGAGTAATTTGGAAAGGATCCCCACCCTGACCAAATCTGATCTCTAACTGATTGCTTCAAAACCTACACACCCCAAATGAGAATAACTGTCCAGGACAGGACATGTAATAATGATCTCACCTGACAGAATGAGAATGATACAACTGAAGTAGAGGCCAAAGTAGCAGAAAGAGAAAATGAATCGCTTTCTTACTTGCAGTGCTCATTTTCTTTGCCAAATACACTCAAACAGGAAGGATAGAATAACAGATGATGGCCTGAACTCCAGAAGTTAAGCACCAAAGCATGTGATTCATATATACTGCAACTAGTTAAGAAGAGACATATTAAGTAATTCTGGAAGGAAAGCAGCACTTGTCAGTATCATTTTAGTGCTAATACAAGAAACCCATAGCTCTGCTTAAAACATGAGAGACATAATTTGTGTGATATACCTTCTAGGCAGTTATACATACATTTTCAGCAACATGACCATAAACTGATAGATATTTTTAGCATTTGGCTATTATTAAATTATACTTCAGCTATCCCAAAATATCAGTAAATGTCAACTCAATTCATATTTAGCTATCTGGCTTAGCTGTAGCTAATATAAATAAATTTAACATTTTAATCTTTTCAACAAATATTGAAGACCAAATATCATTGACTAATATCTGATCCCATTAACTCCAGTTTGATCCCAGTGTTCTTACCTAAAATTGAGGTTAATGCTGACATTCTTAGCAAGTTGCAAATGTATGAACTTTGCACATAAAATGTAAATATTAGTATATGTGCATTCCTATGTTCTTTATCTTTACATGTGATCAACCCTGAGCTACAGCTGAACCACTTTGAGTCATCAAGGAAACTTAAAAGCATGCAAAGTAGTGTCATTTTAGAAGACTAATTTATGCTCCATTGAACCTCAAGAACTTCACTGAACCTCCAGGTTTTTAAGGATCTTTCAGCATAACAAATGTTTATATTAAGCATATTACCTCCCTAGAGTATAATTTTTCATTTTGTGAAAAATTCTGCCCTTGACCTCTGAATTGCAGACAGAATTCTTAAGCCTAACATGGATCTTCAAACCAATTCTACTGAAATCTATTTCATTAAAATCAATTCAGTGAAAAGACCATTAATTTTTAAGCTAATAGTATCTGAAGCTGAAAAGAAGAAATTCAAGAGATCTGTTTTCATTTCTGAAGTCAGCATTTCTAGATTTAATTTTTAAATGCATTTTAAAGCAAGTTTTCAAAAACCTCAGGTTGGTATCATCCATGTTGGTGCTAAATGAGAACCCAGCATTCTATGCTCTGTACAACTCCCATTAAATTCAGTGGAAGACTGATATTAAGTAAGAGTTGGATGTGCCCAAAGGATCGACTTTAGTCATATGATTGTGCCTATTTGTCTTTTTTTCTCCACAGAGTAGATGCTTTTCATAGTTAAATGCTTGCTTTGAAACTATTTTAGGCAGCATTATAGGCCAGATAAAACTTGGAATACTTATAATATTTAGATAAAGCTAAAAGCAATAGTATAGAACAAAATTTGGATCTTCATATCTTATTTCCACACTTCTAACTTTTGGCCTTCTCATTGTAAAGAAGCATCTCTCTGAATAGATGGGATATGAACAGAATTCTTACACTAATAATAAACACTAGGCTACATTAGCCACTTGGGATATTTTCAAAAGAACTTTGTATCCTCAAGCAGCAAAGATTCAGATAAAGTAACCTTTTCCCTCTTACTGCTTGTTACACTTAGAATGTATGATACTGGAATGATATGTAGTGAGTAACTATGGATACGTAAACAGAACCCACCAATGTTTTGTGGACATTAAGTTTTCAATTTATTAACCTCAGCTGAATGCAACTTTCAGGCTCTTTTCTCCTGCAGCCCTTCCTTGTGAGCTATTTTCACTAAACTCAGTGGAATTTCCACAGATAGGACAAGACCCAAATGAGTATACAGTCATGCTCCAACAAGTGGGTAAAGAAGCCAAAAGTAATCATCCTCTTGCTGAGGACAGCTTAATTCTTAGCTGAAAGAAAAGGAGTTGCAAGGCACTCAAATGGCCTTAGAATAAGGGACCCAGGAGGTATCTGAGTCAAGAATGACTGATTAATCTTTGTGTGTGGGTTTTTGGGGGTTTGGTTTGGTTTGGTTTGGTTTTGGGTTTTTTTTTTTAGCACTTCCACTTTTCAGTATAAAACTGTTCTTCTAATGGATTGAGAATTGCATTCAATCAGCCAGCCTTTACTGGATGGTCTGAACTGGAGTTACTGTTCATCCTGCTTTTAAACTTGCCAGTTTTAAGCTGGTTTCCAAAAATGCTTCATGTGGTTTAACTCTGTAGGTCATACTGCACATGCACCTTGGTACACTGACCAGAACACAGAGGCTCTTTTGTTGCACACTCTGCAGTCGACTAATGGCTCACACAGAATCACATTTGGGACTCTGGACTCCTGAAGACTCTTCTGAGTTCACTCCATATCAGCCAGATGGTTCCATGACTTGTGCCCATGCAAACAATTTTGCTACAATCACTGCAAATACTGTCTGGTGTACCGGGAGTTTATACAAACTGTTGTACATCTAACAAGTCTTTTCACAGCAGCTAGCAGGGAGTCTTTTTCTTACTCTTTAAAACATTACCAATTTGATTTTGCTCTCTTAGCTTTCCACGCAATGCAAAATTCTTTTTTTTTTTGTTTGTTTTACAGTCCAGTATTCACATTTACCTGCCACCATCTCAAGCATGGGAATATCACATTCATCAAGAATCACAAAATGTTAAAGATCATTAAAGTCCTGAAGTTTTGGGATTAATTTTAGCAAACTCCAATTTGCTTGTATCACCTGCTCCATTTGTGGAGATATTTCTTGTAGACACACTGGGGAAACCAGCACTGTTTCACTTTAGTAGCTCTGAAAAATTAGGTTAATTTTGTTAGTAAATATTTAACAGCTTGGTTGAAAGTGTGCTCTTCATCCACACAGAAAACTGAGGTTATAAACCAGTTTTAATCAGCATGATAAGAGCTATCCATATCACTGTACCCTATGATTAGAGAAGGTGACTAGACTCTATGCTGTGTTGTCAGAGTGTGAAGTGGTCGTGTAAGGCAATAGAGATATTTGGTGTCCTTCTCTTCATGATGAGCAAAGGGATAAATTTAGGTCTACATGACCTGGTTCTCAGAAAATGTCAAATTAGAAAACTGATGCTAAACTGTACTTCAAAAGCAGATATGTATCATCTCTTCAAGAGTTTTTAGAAGGTAAAAATTTTCCATTTCTGATTTCAGTTGATGAACCCTGGACTTTTTTCAGCTGAAAAATGAAAATTGAAAAGCTTATCCCGTTTTGCTTGATTTCAGTTTTTCCCTTCAGTATATGTCTCTATATACGTATTCAAGGATGTTTTTAGTCTTCAATTTCAGTCATGTATTAGACTGGGAAGGTCACTGCTCACTCTCCATTGTTCCCATTTCCGAGTGACGTCCCCGTGTCAGCTATTTGTACCATTGCTCAGCTCGGTCAGACAACCCCTGTCAGTTATAGGCCAAACTGAGCAAAAATGGGAGCACTTTGAACTTTCTTCTTTCACAGCGAGCTGCTTAAATCCTATTGTTAAGTAGGGTTTAAACTTAATTAGATTAGGCTAAAGAGTGTCGGCCCGCTTTGTTTGGGACAATGGGGACACCTGCCGGCCGGTGACAGTCGAGTGGGAAGCGGGGACATCCGCACCGCACCGCACCGCACCGCCGAGCACCGCACCTTCGAGCCTGGGCGGCGGGTGGGGGGGGGGGACAAAAACAAAAGAAACAAACAAACAAAAAAGAAAAGGCAGAAGTTCTGAGCATTTTCCAGCTGGAAAGGACAGTGTTTCTCACTTTCTCGGGAAGTCTGGCTCAGGACTTGCCTTGCGACGCCAGGTAACGCTGCCTGTCACCGGTGGTTTCAGCGCCAGGCCAGCGGGAACACGCAGGAACGTTAAGTGAAGGAGGAAGAAATCGGCCTACAACTTTCCTCCCGGTCACTGTCACACACACAGCACACGCTATTGCCTCCATCTCCTCTGGAGAACCATTCTGCACACGGTTCTGGTCACACAATGCAGTGATGGAGCTGCACAGACTCCACAGTTCACTGTGCAGCCAGACTGTCCTGTTGTTAATATCAGAGAGGTTCCATTCTCACATCTTCTCCTGCAAACAGAAAATCCTCTAACAGGATTCTAAGAAAAAATTCTTGTTGGCTCACTGTAATATAATTTGGGAACTCAAAGCAATGCCTCGCAGTTTGCCCCAGCTGGCAAAGCTCACTGGGAGCCCAGGAGACTCCTAAAATTATGCTCACCAGAAAGTCAGCCATAGATTTAAAATACCACTGTGAAAACATAGCTGGGTTTGGGATCACTGTCTGGTAGCCACCGAGCATAGCTGTGGCCATGCCTGCTCTCCATGCTGAGCAGAATGAAGAAGAATAAGCACAAGAGGACTGAAAATGTGTTATTTTTGCTGTAGTTCATTGATATCTTTCTGTTTGATATAAAGGCCATCCCAAGAGCTTAGAATGAAGACAACAGGAAAGAATATGGCTGTCATCTTTGAATGCAAATGTACACAAACTTTCTCTCTCTTGCCATTTAAGTTACAAACCCACTCTGGTCTTGATTACTTTTAACATTGCTAGTCAAATCACTAACTCAAATTAATAACAAAAATATGTGAAAAGGTATCTGAGCAAAACTATATTAAAAAAACAAATTCATACAGCAAATAATGTCAGCAAAAGGAGTTGGCCAATGCTGTATTCAGGGAGAAAAATTTAAACTATCAAGCTGAAGCCTCACAACTTCCAAACAAATTAAGCTACTTAGAAGAAGACAAAGCATGAACAGAACTGTCCAGAACAGTAACAGCAACCAGAGATCCATTAGAGAGTGTAAAAGGGATGAGACACAGGAGTCAGAAGCAACTCGTTTAAGTGCCACACTCATCTTTGAGGAGCTCAACAGCTTGTTCTTAAAAAGCAGACATGAATACCCTTGTCTATCTGAAGAGGTTCCAGTATAGAATGCCCTGTTGTTACCAGTAGCAAGCAGTGAAAAAGAAGTAAGGCAATATGTATACTTTGTTTGCCTTTTGGATACGATGGCACATAACATTTTTGACTTGCTGTATTATATCATAATTTTCCTCTTGACTTCAGCTGTCAACATGTCAGACTGTGCTGATCCCCTTTCAAGCTTTCATGACAAAAGCCCCCAAGAGATTAATTCTTTTCATTCATCGGTTTTCTACTTTAAAGTCTTCCGTGCCTGGAGGGAAGGAGAGCAAACACTAGAGGGTCAGCAGGGGGTTAAACATTCTGTGACCATGTGAAACAAATGTGCAGGCCTACTAGTTGTCATAGGCTGGTAGTGGGGAAAATTGATTAGCAAATGAAAGAGACAAAATAGCTAACTAATTCTGCACATTTATCTGTGAAAGTTCAACACTTTAAGCTACACGGTTTCTCATAAAACACTTCTATGAGCTTTTCTGGTTCTAACTGCTTTGATACACTTTCCACCGGTGCTTTGATTTTCAGCTAAGTAATTTCCACTTAGGTGAAAAATCTATCCGTATGTAGAAGCAGCAGGTGTTTGTTACTATTTTCCATGCCTTGACCTGCTGGATAGTTTTCTTTCTACTTTCACAGTATAAATGCCTCAGAAGTCTAATACTTCTTGCAGTGATTAGTACATGAAAGAAAAAAAAAGGAAGCAGGATCCAGCAGTTCTTATGGTTGAAGTGTTGTGTTTTAACGAAAGACATCAAAACATTCTAACAACGTAAGTCCCATCTTAAACTTCTCTGAAGGTTCAACTGTGTGTGAAAGATTTCACACAGCTTCTTTGGGGAATGTAAACAAGCTACAGCAGCTCGGAGCAAGAAAACTCAAGGGAATAACCTTTACTGGCATTGCATTAAGAGCATTTTCCTTTCCAGATGACTGCAAACGATAACAATCTGTATTTGGTTTGAACTCTTGTACCAACTGAATGGGTTTTTTCAACTTAGCAACTTTAAGTCATCTCTAAAAACTGGTACCATTAGGGAGTCCAGCTTCATGCACGTTTCTGCTTGATTTCCACTAGATTCAGGTATAGATAAGACTGTTGCTACAATCTAAAGAGTACTTGACTCTTCAAACCCTGTCTTAAAACATACGCGATCTTAGAGATACATTCAGTCCATGACAACTGAACATCTGTTTCAAAATGGAATCTACTGAAAATTTTGAAATATTGTACATAAATCAAAGTAAAACAAAAACATGAAAGTGAAAAAAACAAAAGGCAGCAAACTGAGAATACAGATAATACAGCCTGCATGCATCAAACATTGTTCCCCACAGTACCTACCTAAACAGTAACTCAGTATAAATACAGCTACATGATTTTTAGGCTTCTTAATATATTCTGCTAAGAACATGGAAAACTGACCCTTTTTACGGTTATCTGGCACCCTATCAGTGAACTTGGAGTGTAAGCTCTTGTGAAAGCACGGATCACTTCAGTTCCCAGTTCACCTAAGGAGAGATGTTTAAGGAACTTAAGCACCTGATATTGTAGTTAGATAGGTAGTAAGATTATCAATAGGCTCCTAATTTTCACAATAAATTAGGTATCATAGGTGGCTGTGAAAATCCTAGTAACTCTGTAACATCAATTTTCAGTACCTTTAAAAGTTGGGCCTTCAAAAGAAATTTATTTGTTTGTTTGTTTATTAATGTTGTCTTCTGAATCTCCAGGTCTTCAATACCTAAGTTGTTGGTCTCCGCTTTGCCTGGAATTATATTATACATGAGATCTGATTCTATCCCCCAAAGTCTTATCATATATAAAAAGATTGACAATTGACAGGGGAGATTGTGAATACCTCACATGGAAGGAGCCTATTTTGTTACAAAGGGACAGTTCTTTGGTAGCCACCCACGAGCACTCTCACAGATGGAAGTATGGATGGACAAGCACACCAGGTACTGAGCATTACATTTTAGCACCTCTGGTTCCAGCATTCAGCGCATGCGCTCTGAGCTCTGTCTGTAACTTACCCTCTTACAGATACAATCTCTGAACTTTGTCCAGAGACTCCCATCTGAGCTGCATCCGCTCTGTTCCAAGCTGGTTTTTTCCCTGAATTTGTCCCCAGCCAGCTTTATAAAAGCATTCATCTGTTATCATCGTTTCCCTTTTGATGTATGTTTCAAGTGAGCCACTTCTGGTGTTTTGTGCAAACTTGCAAAACAAGAAATTCTTGAAGCAAACTATGTAAACATTTCATAAATGCACAACTGGAGAGACAATGATTATAATAAATGCTGCACTAGCCATCTGTATGGCAACGTAGATTTTTTTTTTAATAAAAAGATTTTGTGATAATGAAAATCCCCTGGACACACTAGTTCACTCTTTGTATGGGAACCCACTCAAGAATGCCAGGAAAAGACACTGCCTGGCTCTCATGTGCAGAATCCATAGATCCATACAATTATTTTTTTTACCTAAGCATGCAGCTGAACTAGAAGTATTAGAATAAGAATACAAGCATGGACAGAAGCATAACATAGTGGAGTAATAAATGAAATGGAAGAGTTAGAGGATGAACTATGGTCTACAGGACAGATCAGCCCCACAGAACAATTTGTCTGGCTGTCTGCCTTTCCTGACAGCACATTAGACATAAGAAAGAAGTGGCTTCCAGCCTTTTGTCAGGGTCTAACAGCTCCTTGTCTATTTTGTAACTCAGCTGCAGGCAACTTCTATGATTCAACGAGAACATAAATTCAAGCATCAGGCATAGGCATATGCATGGGATTACACACTTCTGGGAATGCACCAGTGTTACAAAGTCACTTGCTCACATGTGAGATGCACATCCTGCCATGCAGGGGGAGTGGGTCCTGGGTCATGACCCTCAGTGACTCTATGTTGCCTCTGTTGGTATGGTACACACTGTATTTTCAAATCAAAAATAGAGTTCTGATGACTAACATCAGTAAAATATGTTTTTTGCTCCTGCAGTCCTCAGCTGAGACTGGTGCCTAGCAGTGAGAGTGCTCCTGACTTGCCTAGCAAGCAATATATGCAGCATCAACATAGTCTATGAATATAGGACAGCAAAACACTTTAGCCTGAACATTCCCACATAATTAATATAACGTATCCTTGTTTTGCTTTACACTCTGGTACCTTACTTTCACCTTTTCCTGCTGGAACAGATGATCAATTGTAAATCCTACACACGGAGAGGGAAGTTTTTACTTTGAGATGCTGCTGGAATTGCTTCGTATTTCAAACCAAGAGGGGTGGTGAAATATGGCACCTCACACCACGTTGTGGGACTTAAGAAAACAAATATCTTTAACCTTACAGTGGTTGTGGCATTCCTGCTAATTATCCTGAAGACGCCACAAGAATTCTTATTTGTTTATTTGTTTCAACAGTATTTCAGTTGAAAACTCTACGGCAACAGCAGGCGCAGTGAATTAGAGTTAACCAAGGGTAAGCACAGGTTAGTCATTGTGGCATTTGCATGTTCTGAAGTAATTTCAAAGTCCCCAATACATTTAAAAGTATACTTAATAGTAAGCAAACAAGTAGTTTCATGGATTTCAGTGCTTAAATGTGTGCTGCACTGAGGTTTCATTTGTCAGGTGAGCTCTGGTGTTATTTACAGAGAGGGAAGTGAGTATATAACTATGCTTATTTTGCACAACAGAAGAAATCACAAAATTTTACAGTGAGTGCACAACAGCAGCGGTATGATTTCCTAATTACAATCTTTAGAGAAACACATATGCTGTGTACCACTGAGAGCTAAATATAAACAAACACAATACGCTCATTTCACTGTCAGTGCAGAACGTAAGAACATAGAGGCATGTGGAAATGCAATAGGCATTCGACCCCCCAGGCAAGCAGAGCAAGCCCTATGGACAGCTTTGGCACACTGACTGTAGCTTTTTTTTTTTTACTTTTTTTTTTTGTACCATCTTGTGGAATGCAATTAAAACTGCAGCACCACTCCTCAAGATGGCACAGCTTAATGAGGTTTTTCAATATCATGAACTCTTTGGATGTCAAAATAGTTTCTTGCAAGTCATGTGGTAGGCAATATTTTATAAATAATGCTTTTAGGACAGAAGTATGATGTTCTGTTTCAATTAGCTCACCAAAAATGGGCTAAAAGAACTTTTTCCTGTCCTTAGCAAACCCTTAAAATTCCAAGAAATTTCAACTTGGCTAAACCTTTATCTGTGAGGAACTCTGTGTTTCTTGAATTGAACTGCTCTGCCTGTGTACATCCATGTAAGTTAGAAGCCCTCTGTACTCGCATGCACTTCAAACCTTAAGAGGCTGTCTGTCAGATTATGTTTTTACTTATAAGGATTCCTGGACAGGAAAGAAAGATGGAGGTTCATTCCTTGGTTTGGAATAAATGATGAGCTAACCGTTGTCAAAAACCTCCTGGCTCCTTCGGGGCATAAAGATTTGCAAGTGGATGTTTTAGTGTATTTTTAGATTCTGTTTGAACAGCTGACAAAGACAAAATAATTGACAACAGATGCAAAGTTAGAGAGAGGTAGAACTGAAAGAATCAGCAAATGTCTGGAAAACTTCTTATGGGGAATCAGAGGAGGAAGGGCAAAATAGATAGAGTTTGATTCCTGGGACTGAGTTTCACATGTGTTTGATTGTTACATGACTCAACCTCAGACTACTTTTTACTTCCAACATCATGCGGAGTGCCGGAACAGTGATATTGGGTTCTGGCTGAATAATCTTGGTTTGTTAAAAGGTTAAAATTCAAAGCCTTGAATTAAAGTTTTAAGAAAACCAGAGATTTTACATATGCGGACACAAGACATGTAGAGACTTTTTTTTCAGAATTTAAGAGCAGGTCAGACTGAGTGACACAATCTATACCAAGCGACCTCTCTTGTGTACATGTAGAAGACATGTTCAAGACAGATGGACTTCATTTACATGACATGTTCAAATGAAATTACTGCGGTTACTTTTAGTCTTGGGAAATTCCTCTCGTGCTGTAAACATTCATAGAGGAATATTCATACAGTGATCTTCAGTTTTAATATATTTTCTGGCAGATCATAAATGAAATATATACTGCCTAAACATGTATAGGTTTCTAATAGCAGAAGAGCCTATACAGATTGCCTACAGCTGTCCCAACCACATGAAACAATTGAACAAGCTCCAGTAACCTTATTTTGCTGTAAATTCATTCATCAAATGTTAGATGTTAGGCCATAGATAATGAATAGTTTGGCTGCATAACATTGTCTGTTGGTACAATTTTTACCCTCTACAGCAACACAGACCTTCCTATAGGATGTATATGAGGAAATATCAAAGACTTGTTTTCTTGTGCTGCTATTGAATTTCACAAATGAAGATTGTGTTACGAACAGAGTGTTGAAGAAAATGCCTTTATGTGGATTGATTTTCCAATCTTCATTTAACCAAATTATAAGATCTATCAATGCCCATCAGAACAGATATTAGTAAGTATATTGTTCATGCATAGGAATTGACGTTATCATCCTTAACTGACTAAGTTAACAGCTTGCTTTGTTTGGGACTGATTCTATGTAAGTTTAATCTATGCAAGAATTTTAATTGTCTTTATACAGAACTCTCTCGATTGTGTTAATTACTAGAGAAGTAATTACTGAGTCTCAGATTTGAAAACATTTCCAGCAGTTCAACATTTCCAGAGTCTCAAGTCAAAACCAAGAACAAACTGAAAGCCAGATTTATTCTGATGTAATTCAAATGGAGGATAAATCTGATCTCAAGATTCCAGATCATGCTTTGTGCAAGTCTGGAAATGTCCCAACTTCTTTTTACTTTACATTTGCTTATAATGTGAAGCAGGATAATGGGTGGCTTTGAGTGCCACCTTTTCCACAAAGTCTTGGGAGCCATTCTTAGCATTTGCCAAACATGTCACCATCTTTCAGTGAAAGGTGGAATGAAATTCCATATTATTCTTGACTACTTTTCATACCAGTTTTCACAGAGAATATATAAGGCACAGAATGCACTGTTTTGCCCTGAGTCTGATTTAGCATTTTTTCACAAGGCTAATTCTATTGTTGTCGAGTTTCACACTAATTTAACATTCACACCAGTGAGAAATTGTTGTAATAGAACAGGTTTCACCAGGATTAAATTTTTATAATGGACTGATGAAGTTACAGAAACACAGATATGGTAACTATGCACAACTTATAACAGCACCTATATATGCAGATCTTTGTATTTGTATTATTTTTATTTATTTTTTAATTTTTGTTTTAAATTAAAAATCAATGGGCAATCTTTCCTTATGTGATTTTGAGTCTCTTGTTATGTATATATATATCTGAAGAATGGTCAAATTTTACCCCAGGATTGCCTTTGAACCAGTCAGAAAATCCTTCCCCCAAAATCCAAAATGTACTAAGATGCAAAATGAAAGTGGATTATTAGCATGTCCATGATGCAAGAGCACAAAATACCAAACCCGTGCATTTGTACTAGACTCACAGGACATTCTGAACATGTTTTCTAATTTCTATAACAGTAAAGTGAGTTCACTATGTTGTATGTATTTACAGTGGCAGCTGTCTGTGCAAATCCTGGGTAAGAACATACCTTTAGATCTTTTCCAAGGACCATGAGTCAGGGATGAAGTTGTGAGAACTTCTTTTAATAGGCTTAAAGTCTGATGAGTGTTATAAGGAACTAACGTTCCCAATGTCTAATTCCCATTTGAAAACCCATTGTAGCAAACACATAACCACCACAGGACCAGCACAGTCGCTGCTATAACTAACAGAAAGCTTTTTATTGCAAACTATGGAAGTTTGACCAATCTAACTACTCTTCTGGATATAATTGTTTTTTCTCTCTACTCCATTCTATTTGTCAGCTTGTAAAACACAATATTGCTTAGTCAGAAGACGTCTATGGTGGGGTGAAGACTTGTAGACAGATCTTCATGGCCCTGAGACAGTGCCATGTTGAATGTCATTAGTGTTCACAGGGCTGAACTGCTGTTTTGGAATTTACAAAAACTACCAGGTCTGTGTTTCTAGTTTCACAAGCCTGACAGATAAAACATTGACAATGTACAAAGCACTTTGGTTTGAAAAAAATGCATTTTCAAAACAAAGAGATTTCGGATAGCTATTTAAAAGTGAATTTTAAAGAATTTCACAGGACCTCACTCAGTTCAAGGATAATCTTTTTTTAAATTTCTTCAGGGGATGTATTTTCAAGTATTTGACAATGCAGCCCTTAGAACTATCCTAATCCATTAATGCACATAAGGATTAGAAAACTCTTTCAGATATAATGATGTAGACCATAATAACTCATGCAAAATGATAGCATCAATTGCATAAAAAATCACTAAAATCATAAGCATCTTTTTGCAAGGTGAAACAAACTCCTTATAATGAAGGGTTTGGAAGCCACTTTCTTTTACTGATTTTCAAAATTCACTTTAACAGCATTTCACTTATGAATTTGAGTAATTCAGACCAAATTGCAGATAGTCTCGAACTTTTTTGGCTAGCCACATATAAGTTTTGCTGTTATCATCACGAATTCTAGGGGGTTTTGACCAAACCGAGGTGGCAAAGAAAAAAGAAACTCTTCAGATATTACATAATTAAAGATATATCGTATATTCACTGTAGAGAGCCAAAGCCATATGCCTAGCAAAGAATGGGGGATTTAGCATGTAACAGTTCCTCACCATATTGCCTTGGGGTAAAACATTTAGGGATTTTTAAGGTAAAAAGAATTCAAGAACAGACACAGGACGGAAGGTTTGGAGGAGGCAGAACTATGGAAACTTTCAACAAGGGGAAACCTCCTGTCCTCTTGGCTTTCTGTGTAAACTCACACAATATGTATAAGCCCATGCCAAAAGTTGTCAGCTCTCTTTTATTTTACCATTAATTTAGGCTGATATTTAAAAATGCTTGCTTTTCACAAAATGTCCTTCTTATTCTTGAGCTCTTGATAGTTGTTGTTGCAAAAGGCAATTACATCTCTGAGTCCCATTCATAGTTGAAAAATGGGTGCTAAAGAGTTTGCATAAAAGTAATCTCCCTCCTGGAATAAAGATGGCATAGCCAAAACTTGCAGAAAAGAAAAAGGGCAAGTTTTGTGAAAGGAGATACTAGTTTTAAAGCCACAATTACTTCTCACTAGCATGTAGTTCATTAAACATCTTGTGCAATCCCTTCCAGCTGTTCCGAGCATCCCTAGGCCTAGGGAGAGCACAGATTTAGTCTAAGAATCAAGAAGACAGCTGTTACTTAATGCCTGCCACTGCTGTCTGTGAGAACAGATGCTGATCTGAAAGCTGAACCTTATCCTAGGTACCTCTAGTGATAATATTCTTGACTAATTAGGCAGGAGGTTTCCTACAGGGGCTGTGGGCAAATGGGGTAACAGGTTAAAAAACAAAACAAAACAAAAACTCAAAAAAGTTACAGCCAGAACGATACATTCATTGTTTGTATTAACAGATAAAGAGACTTAATTCAGGAAATGCCTTTGGCTCACTCTTCCTACATCCATGTTCTCACCATGCCGCTAAATATCACTGTGTCCCTACCAGCGAGTCACTCACACTTTGCACACCAGTGTCCCCACGCTAGAACCGAAGTGGGTAGGCAGTACCAACCGAGCACACATTTTATGAAGTAAATAAAAGAAGCTGAAAAGTGCTTTGAAGTCTGGGAATTAAAAACAGAAAAGGAAAGCAAATATACATGGGCTTTGTAATGCTTTGGCCCTCAAAGATTTTGAAAATCTGCAACAGATCTTAGCATCATATGTCATATCTAGAAAAGGTGTAGGACAGCCAGGGTTTACATTTGCCCTAGGCAGGATAATTATTGAAGTTATTATATTCCAAATATTATCATAACAAGGTATCTGGAAACGAAAATTCTTTTTTAGTCAATCAATATTTATGAACATGAAAACTGGGTACAATCCCATGCTACAATTTTCATGCACAGCAAACAGGAAAAGGTTTAACTTCTGTGATAGCATCTTCTAGCCACTAAAGTTCATAATTCAGAGTTTTGTTCTATATTTTCAACTTTGAAGACTAGAGGTGGGAAGGTTGGTTGTTTTTCCATTTTCTCATTATTCGGTTGCAATTGCAGTGGTGAAAAAAATGTTGTGTTTTAGATACAGCTCTGTCACCGCATGTACATGAGCCTGAAATATCACTTCTGTGGTGTGTACTGATGATTGCAAGTGGTTGGAATAAGCCTCTGCTCCTCAACTGAGTTTCACAAACAGACTGTGTACTCCTAGTCATCCCCAGCAGTAAAGTAAAACTTGATAGCTGAAATCACTTCAGCTTACAAACTCATTAGATGTTGGTAACTTGTTTGGTTGTGAACATCCATATGCATTCTATGTCTCATTTTCAAATCTGTGCTGCAGATAATTTTCAACAGTGGTTAGGCACTTGGGGAGGCAAGTGGAAACCAAATGTGATTTTCAAATGCCTGTAAGCAGATTGAATTTGTAATTAAAATTTAGCATAGGCACACTCAAAAAAAAAATGTCTGCAGCTGCCCATAACTGGCTCCTGGTCTAAACAAAAATGTTAGTGCTGTTTAGCTGGACAAATACACGGTGAATGTGACAGGGTAGAGTAAAAGCAGAACTGAGGATCAACCATAAACCAGCAGCATTTTTCAGTGTGAGGCTGTTTTAATGCTGTACTCAACACTAAGTGTATTACAGTTGCAGCCACTGAGTACAGACAAGTGTAGAGAAGCCTGGGTAGCAAGAGAGAACAGAGGTAAAATTTATTTCAGATAAGCTCCTACTTCTGTTATTTGGCAAAGGTAAAATTAATATAATTTATCCTGAACTCTCTGCTCAGATGAGCACTCTGCATTATGTAAACAGTCCTACTGAATTATCTATTAGCAAACCAAGTTAGTTCTTTATCCACTTAAATGGTTTAGTAATGCCAAACAGGCCTACAGCTATTGCACCTTTGTTTATATTGGTGAGATTTCTCTACTCAAAGAGGGCTTTAATTCACATTCTGTCTCACTTTGGTTGCCCACCTATGATGTGCTGACCAACGCCCTTTGTCCTGCATCTCCATTTTCAGTCATACTTTATGCATTAATCTACCTCAAGGAAATCAGAAAAGTCACAAGGAGATCAGAAGTATAAATATATTTTTTAATTCTCCAAAGTTAGAACTCGACTTTGACACAAGGAATACTAACAAACTGCATGAGTATATGCATTGTGATCAATTTGCTTGTACAGAAACATACTGCTTAACGAGAGAAAGATGCATACTTTATGCATTAATCTACCTCAAGGAAATCAGAAAAGTCACAAGGAGATCAGAAGTATAAATATATTTTTTAATTCTCCAAAGTTAGAACTCGACTTTGACACAAGGAATACTAACAAACTGCATGAGTATATGCATTGTGATCAATTTGCTTGTACAGAAACATACTGCTTAATGAGAGAAAGATCCTCTCCTCTCCTCTCCTCTCCTCTCCTCTCTCTCATACACCCTGAAAGCGTGGCCCAACTGTTTTACATGGCATGACTACTTCTTGCTGTTTTTTCTCATCATCTTACAGAGAGACAATGCACACCCACAATACAGCATTTTCCCTCAGCAGTTTGTGCCTCTTTCAAAGCCTATGGACATACTGCTGGTTTGATATAATAAGAAAGTAAATGAAAGATACGTGATTTACAGCTGGGAGAGTATTTTAGCATTTTAAAGTGCCAGAAAAAAGGGGATAAACCGGGTGAAAAAAATTGTCACAACTAACAAAATGTTTTAAACTTATTAATTCAAAAAATCTCCCCTTTCAAAATTGTTTTGCAGTAGTCAACTGTAGTGAGCACAAAAATCAAAGTAGATAGGAAATTGTAAAGTCCTGACCCATTGCCCTTTGAGGAAAATGGGAGTTAAGCCCTACAAAACTAGAAAAATAAAGGAAGGGGGAAAGAAAAGTCCAAAATGTGTATTCCTGGACCTCCTATCTGAAATCTGTAGGACACATTCCAGCAAAGAGAAACTCCTAATTCCTAAAGCACACTTTATCTCTGTATTGTTCTTCCTAAAAGCAAAGCAAAAAGTCCAAGGTTTCACACACTGATCCACCATGTGCTTCACTCCTGCCCTACATAGCACACTGGTAAAGCACTGTACAGAAAAAGAAAGCCAGAGTGCACTTCAGTCTTCATGTGCTTCATTCCCCTTCTGCATAATAGGCTCCTAGAGTATTTTACAGGAAGAGAAAGCCAGAATGGCAGACACAGACAGAGCAACTGCAGGAGACAATTAAGGAAGAATAATGGAATTGAGTAGTAGATGAATGTTATTAAATTTTTTTTAATCTTATAAAAAATATCCTATTAGTTCTGAATGAGGTCAAACACAGTTTGGGATGGAATACATATGACTGGCTTTCCTTTGTTTTCTGACTGCAGTAATTGCTAAAAGAGCTGAAATATTTTTTCATAAAATGATTATGAGTTTTAAGAGGTGACATTTGAAAGAAGGATATAAATTATAAAGCAAACATCTAAACGTTTTCATAATGTTGAAATGGTTATTGTAAAAAATGTATTTGATATAATAGGAAGCATATGTTTCATTAGGCTGAATCCACAGAAAATATTCTCTACAGAAAACTGCATAATCATTCACATTGAATATATACTATTCACCTCACAAAACATGTGCACTGTAGTGTTCACACAACAAACACTCTGCTGTTGTAAGAAAAAGGAACTTGGAATCAAAAGTTTCTTAAAAGTTTTTGACTAAGAGAGGGAATTTGCTCTCTATAATTTGAAAAGATGCTTACATGGAATGTGGTGAAATAAAACTGTATGCCAATATAGGTTTCAAGGTATATATTTTGCATACTCAAAGCTCACTTAAGCCACTGTATTCCTCTCCATTATTTGGAATCCAGAAATGCCAAATGGCCTCAATTGGAATCTTCTCTATTAAATTCATTGGACTTTGCATAAGCATTGGCTCAAGTAAAGTAATATAAGGTGGAACTCACAGCATAATAAACCTAGGAGGATTTTTTTCAGCAGCTCTTACACCAATCTATCCTATTAGTTGGGGTGATTTAGAGTCAAATGTTGCTTGTCCCAACCATGTAACACTGTCATTGACGTCACTGTACCAAGATAACAGGCCCTGACCTTTAAAGATCATTTAATAAGCACAATGATGAAAGAGATTTTAATGAGTTCATGGTATATACTCTTCTTACACACAAAGCATTTTAATAGCTATTTGAAACATGTTGTCTTAGAAAATCGTCAGCCACAGAGAGAGAAGTACACTGCAGCCATCATGGCTTACTGTGCTTATTAGCATCTAAATTGGATATGCACCAAAACCCTCAAACAAAACCTATTAATCTTTATTTTTAAAATTATAGATCTTTGAAAACGTGAATATAGGAAATGAATTTTTCCCTTGTGTAAGGGAAATATAACCATCTAATAAGCTCAGTATAACAAAATTACAAAACCTACAGAATTACATACCCAGGTTAACTGTCTAAATGATCAGTGCTAATACAGCTCCGGAGGTGATTGTCACAATCAATAAACCAACGTCAGGGAGAGACAGTGTGAGATGTCCTAGGTTTTGGAGAATGAGGAGAAGAGAAATCATCACGGAGATGGCAAATGTGTCAGCTGACTAAGGCTATTCAGAGTTTGGGTGACTGAAGTTTCAGCAGAGGTGTCTGATGCTCAAACAATAATTCATGTCAAAAACATATTGAGAAATGCCACTTTCTTAACAATTAGCACAGGATCATTTAGAGCCCCGAATTGAGGTAAGCATCAGAAACATACCATAAGCATCTACCATTAGGCAAGCAGCTAACAATTGGCAAGGATGGCAACACACAGTTCCCCAGAGTACAGTAAAAGACAAGCAGGCAAAAGGTTGGATTTGTCTCATCTTTCTATGTCTGAAAGTTAAATGCTAAAGTCTGAACTTGCACCCTTTCAAAATCACGGTAGCACAGCAGTCCATTCTACCTCTTACTGGTGCCTATTTTTCTCTAACAAACTTACAGTATAGATCTAAATTACTGTGTCTGGTTAAGACTTAGCTGATTAACTTTCAGAAGCTTACCTAAAGGCATTTGAAATCAATCCTTCCCCAACGAACTTTTTGTCATCTAAAGCTGTTGTGACAATTCCCACCCAAGGTACTGCATTTCCAAAAATATTGAATTATCTTAAGATCACTAGGTGCTTGACACAAGAAAAAAATCCTGCTCTGGCTTTTTTCTACATATTTAAGTCCTAAAGGTCCTTAAAGAAGCAGGAAAAAAAATAATTCTAGGTGGAAGTCATATAGACAGTCAAGGGTTGAGCTGAAACAAGAACATAAATCTTGATATCCTGGCTCAGTGTTCCACCTACCAAACTGCATAGCCTTCCAACTCATCCCTCATTAAAAATAGAGACTTGAACTAAGGCAAGGATTACTGCTTATTGTATTGTGCTCTATTTGTGCTGTCATTTGTAAAATGTATCTCCATTCTGCTTCAGGTTGTTCCATATTCCATGGAATAAAAAATAGTTCATTACTATGCAGTTCCGTTCATTACCGAGGAAAAAGCAGTACTGAAGACATCCAGAAAAGTAAAACTGTAGGTCAAGATGACGTTTGCTGTCTTGTGCCTGGGAAAATATTTTTTATGAATTTTGACTTCAAAAAGTCCAAATACAAGTTTGGACTCAAAACGAATGCAAGAAGAAAAAGCTGACTGCCAAAACTGACAGCAATCACACCTCCAAGAACTGCGTTCAGAATGCATGTCTTCTATCCAGCCATCCTTCCCACCTGTGTGATTCTCAGCAAGACACAAAGGTCTTATATTTTACTGTGATATAATCTTACTGAACATCAGAGAAAGAAGTAACAAGACAGCTTGTGTGTGCACTGATCCACAGCAAGGATACAAAATGCTTATTAATGTTTGAGGCCATGCCCCGTATCTTTTGACAACTTAAGAAGTGTTCTGCAAATCACCAAGTATCCATTTTTTAGCTCCTTTGTTATAGTGTAAATACTCTCTTCCAACTATTTTGCTTTCTTCCCATCTGAATAAATAAAATTGTGCTATTTTTCTTGCATTTACACCATTCAACAATGTGCATAATATATTAGTCCCCATACGGACAATAATTTAACCTAATTTTTGTCCTTCCTCCACTCAATAATGCACCTGAAGAAGCAGCAAAATATTAGAGTGCTTCCCACTGAATGACTTGGAATTTACTCTTTAAAACAGCTTTCACAAGACAGTCCTCTAAAGTTGTCCTAAATTTTCAAAGCTCTGGTTATTGCTTTATGAGTAAGAACTTCAGAATGTAGCTGTGATTAGAAATCCACCTTCATTAGACATAACCATTCAATGTACCCAAGTAATTACTTTTGCAGCTGCTGTGCAAATTAAATAATAGCTCATTTATCAGTTCATAATAAACAAAAATTTATTCTACCACCTGGATGGTAACCTTCAAAACATGCTTCTCATTACAACTACAGCTAATCTAGGCCAGGTCAGTGAAGTCAGAAGAATTAAAAATATTAGCACTAACAGAAGATTCCCTGTTAATGGCTTTGTGAAATGAGACAGACACCTTCTTGTTGCTCTTCCAATACTGGTAGCAATCAAGTGAAAAACAGAGGGCTTACAAAGAACTTAAGAAGTACATAGACCTGGTGCTGTCTTCAAAAGATGTACGCTCACCCTGAAGACATAGCCAGCAGGTATTAATTGATGAGGGGACGCTATAAATAAAGACTTGGTCTTGCATATTTTGGAGCAGTTTGAACTGTATTAGCATGCAGACAGAGAATAGAAGGGATCCTTGGTACTAACTGGAAGTACTCAGTACTTCTGAGGAGTGGGCATGAAACTCCTGACCTAGTCCTTTTTCAAGGAGAATAGGTTTTCAAGTCAGAAACAGCTTAGACAGGGGGCCATGAATTTTTAGGGCCTGCATGACATGCTTTGTAACTGCATCTCCTACGTCAACATTTTGATGGGTCTAGAAGAATATATTGATTAGGTGAGTTCTGTGAAATCCCTGTAGCTGATATTCATAAGCATGAGTAAGTAAAGACTGGCATTCCATCATTTGCACATTGTCTTAAAGGAACATGAACACTCAGTGAGGGCATCCGAAGTGGCCTGAAAGCCTCTATCCTTGCTGCTTTGGGAAGCATTACCAAAGCTGTCTGGAGTTGAACTTATGAGCTGCCCATGTTTAACTAAAAATACAAGTTATGATCACAAATGAGAGCCAAGCTATAATTTCAGTCCTCTGAAAATCAGCACAGATAGAACCTGGAATGGACATTTCCCAATGGGGTAAACAGTCCCTGCTATAAGTAAAAACAGAGCAACCCTTCAAGTACAGGAATAAAATGTGATAGGCACGCACAATTTGGTATTACTCTAGCATTACTCTGACCTACTATTTTACTACTCAATATTTCATTGTAAGCCACCTCTGAGCCAAACCGAAAACCACACTGATTATTTTACATTAGAGAGTCTGCTTCATTAAAAAGTAGTAATGTGGGTAATCTGTCATTTTGTTAGGGATATTTTTATACTGAAAATGAACACTCCTGTAGTGGGAAACAGTTTGTGGGCAGGAGTTAGGTGAGGGCGATAAGTGCTACTGAAATACAATCAGAATTGAGGAAAACTGCCACATCACATACCAAAACTAGGTCATCCTTTGTATTTGGAATATGATCCGCTCCACAGCCAGACACCAGGAACATTTTTTTCCATGAATAACTGTCTGCTGAGAAAATAAGGGGAAAAGATGATCTGATACTCAGAATTAAAAGCAATTAAAACTAGGAGGAAACAAGATAGGTGGGACATACATGCTGAATTTCTAGAAGGCAGAACTTCCAGGCTAAAATGTACATACTGGAATAAGTTAAAAATCAGCTAAGATTCAGGTCAATAGCTGCTTCAAGACAGCAGCATGGTTGCAGCCTGCAAAATTTGCCCAGAAAGAAGGCTACATCCTTGGGCAGCTGGACAGCATTAAGCCTATTGCTGCTGCAGCCAAGGTACTACTGGCAGTGAGGTATCCATAAATTTGCAGTCCTGCATGAAATCCTTAACTATAGGCTGTTCAAAAGATGCCCACTCTGATACACTCTTCCCAGTTCTAACTCCACTCAGAAAAGCTACCTGCATTGGTCTCATGCATAAGTTCTAAGAGAGGTCTTCAGAAGCTTCTCACAGAATCTGCCCTGACAAAGTATCTTCTCAAGGCCTTACAACTCCTGCACATAAAGTTACATTCTAAATGTATGCAATGAGCATGAAATGGAAGTTCCATTCTCAAGAAACCAGAGAAGAAAGGAGGAGTTTTGTGCAATGAGATGCATTTTTATACTTACCTGTAAGATCTGAGAGATACCAAGAATACTGTGGCCTGAAGCGCTCCCAGGACTCAGCTCCACGTATTTTTTTTCCCACTGTCAAGCAACCAGAATGCAGATTTTCTACAGCTGTGAAAAATTCTGGAGTCTTTTTAAGAAAGACTTTGTGTCACCTTACATCCTGTATATTTGCCATTTGAAAGCACTGCAAAGTCAGACAGATTAGATCACCAGGCAAGGCACAGCCCTGACAGTAGGTCAGCATTCTCTACAGTAGTGGATTCACTCAGTTATTTCCTTACAAAGCCTATCTAATAGGAATTTCTGTAGGTAAATTGTGTGGACAGATGGAAAAATTTGACCTCAATCTTGGACTCAGGACTGCTCTTGCGCAGCAATAACATACTATTTCATAAATTATCCTAGCTCCATTGATTTCAATTTGTATCAGTCAAGAATCTAGTTTAGTGTTTTGAGCAATACCTGAGTGATTTCCTGTGTAAAGATAATGGGCAGGAAAATATAATAGAGTTGTTAATTTCCATGCATTGTGGAAACACAATAGCAGCACAATCCTGAGACTGACAGACTGCCTCATGGAATTTCTGGCCACAGGATGTTGTGAATGCTGGAAGATTGCAAAAGCTTGCAAGGGTTTGAACAAATTCATAGAAGAAACAGCTAATAAAGGCTTTTAAACACAAAGATGACCCTCTGGCTTATTAAGTCCCTAAATATAAAATAATTTTGGCAGTGGATTATTCTGGGAATGTATCACTATGCTTGTTCTGTTCTTCAATATCTACCAGAAGCTATTATCTTTTGGTTGTTGCTGTTTTACTATCAAACGATGAATAAAAAACATTTAGAAGTGAAATTTTTTATTATATCCATGATCCTTCCACTGTGAGCTGAAGAGACTTTGTGAGAAGGTTCACTGGGAGACAAAGGAGACTAAAAGCACAGGAAAGTCATTTAAGGGCTTGGTCCAGAGTGGGGCTGACAGGTTTGCTCAACTCAAAGACATTTCTGGGTCTCTAGTTCCTGAAGATGCTGACATCATTTTAAGTTCATTAGGATGGTGTGCAGGCCTGGGAAGAGATGCTACCTGCCTGACGGCCTCCCAGCATAATAGTTTAGAGATTAAGTCAACAAGCTTGTACTTTGACATATACGGAGGTAAAAGCAAGAAATCTAGTCCTGTGGAGGACAAGAGCACATGAAGCCTAGTGGGTTTTTGGTCTGACCTGATCCAAGCCCATCATGCCATCAAACGCTTACTTGTCTTCTCCTTCTTCTTCTTCTTCT
>NW_010307481.1:0-479 GCF_000700745.2 Antrostomus carolinensis | reverse complement strand
CAACGCTCACAAATCCCAGCCTGAACTCAAATTTCCTGCCACTGTCAAGCTATCAAGAGCCCCTTGACTGGTTTGAATCCTGTCCTGATTAGTAATGATGTTTTTAATTGAAATTTCAAGGTTCATTACTGAATGCAGATTAATTAAATTGCGAGGAGAGATAATGAGAAACATTCCCTTTGGACCCATAAAGGAACACACGTGTCCTAACGGGACTCTCACAGCTCGACCTGCTGCTGATCTCCCCAAAGAGCATCTTCCAGAGCACGAGCCCATTGTGCCGGAGGGGAAGGGGATGTGTCCCCCCGGACTGATCGCAGCCCTGCTGAGCACCAGGCATGGGGTGCACGCTCGGTGCCTTGCACATGGGGTGCACGCTTGGTGCCTTGCAAAGTCAAGCCAGCATCTTCTGTAAGTCACACTTGTCACGTTTGACTCATAGAATCACAGAACCATGGAATGTTGTGAGTTGGAAGGGA
>NW_010307480.1:35737-38407 GCF_000700745.2 Antrostomus carolinensis | reverse complement strand
CAGGGGGGTGGTGGTGCTGCCAGTGGCTCTGTCTTGTTTGGCTGCCAGATCAGTGAAACTATCACAATTGTATAGAGAGTTTCAGTGTTACTCACCATCAAGTAATGCCCATGATAGATTTATATCGTTAAAATGTTCATATGATGCAGAGCTTAAAAACCACACATTTGGATGCAGAGCTAATTCTTATTTGCATAGGCTATTTACACTGTATTGACTGCGGAGGAAAATCAAATACATAGTTATAAAGGGAGAGATAAAATACTGCTCAGACTCCGTAGTATCCACTGTGTGTCTCTACAGTTTAAATGCACCATTGTGATGCCTTCCTGCCAGTGCAAATGATGTTTAGGCAGACAAACTTTGACCATGAATGGCATTGTACCTAGCATATTTTGACAGTAGTTGAGTCTCATATTAACAAAAAACTATTCTATTAAATAGATGATCCTGTCCAGAGTTATTAGTGCAGTCCTACTTGTAAGTCATTTCAGAAGTGAAGGGTAAGCATGTTTGCAAGGAGACATGTGGCTTGATGTACAGAACACAGAAATGAGCATAATTTCTGCTCTCTCCATAATAATAGCTTAGTACAATGGTATTTCTACCACATTTCTGCCACAACAGGGCATTAAGACCATTACAAAGTAATAATGTTTTCTGAGTACACAGTTCCTAGGTATGGTAATTGAAGATACACAGTCATGTCAGGTATCAGACATTCTTTTGTCTAACCCCTTAAGAGACAGCTTGATTTGATTGATATGGCTTGAATTCCCATTACGGCTAAGAATGTCAATTTTCAACCAGTTTATTCAATTATGTTAAGATAAAACTGAAGTTTTGAAATTTTCTATCACATAATAATTAGCATGTAGAATCTGAATATTCCGTATGCTTGTCATTGGTAAGATAAAACACAATAAGAGCAAAGCAATTGAGTGACTGAGAACAATGCAGTCTCAACTGAAGATTTTCTGTGTGCTTAGGAAGCTTATATTAAGCATAAAGAAAAATCTGCAAAAATCCACCCTAGTTAGAAGCAATGGTAAGAACAGGTTTAAGACAAGGAAATGACACTTCACCTTTTTGTCTACTTGGAATCTGATATCCCACTGACAGATTACTTGCATTATATATGTGTATACATGCACACACACACACATATATATATATATTCTATGTGTAGGTGTAGTATCTATGCATTGTAATGTAAGTATGTGTTTAGCACTCCTTTTCCCCTATTACTAATTAATTCAGTATTTTGATGTTTATCTTCATACAGAAAAATTTTTAAAAGTCAGTATAGTTTAATTCATCCTTATACCTAAAATGTGGAATTCTCCTGCCCTGGTTTTTAGTTGTAGCAGAGCTGGGTTTCTTTTTAGTAGTTAGAATAGTGCTGTGTTTTTCTCTCAGCCTGGGATTTGTTATGTGAGAAACACTGATAACATACCAGTGTTTGCATTTTTGTCACTGGAAATGAAGAACTTCTTGTTTTATTAGTCTACAAACACAAGATCTAAGGGATGAGGAATATTTAAATTAATAAGATAAATTGGCATTTGGATATGCCAATGAGATATTCCATATCATATCATGTTATGTCCAGTATATTAGTGAGGGTCTCTTCCTCTATTGCTCCCTCTCTGGCTTTTGCTCGGGCTCTCTCCAGGATTGCACTTTTGGTTTGGGATTGTTGCTCCTCTGGGATTGTTATCTGGGATCAGGCCGGGCTTGGTCAGCAGGTGGTGAGCAGTTGCAATGGGTTATCACTCATTTGTATATTTTGTTACTGTTATCATCACTACTATTTTAATATTAGTGTTATTTTAAGTTTTCTTTTATTTTTATTATTAAACTGTTCTTATCTCAACCTACGAGTCTCCTTATCCTTGCCTTCCAGTCCTTTCCCCTATGCCCTAGGGGTGGGGGGGAAGTGGGTGAGCAGCTGTGTTGGTTGCTAGCCAAGGGCTAGCTCAGTTAAACTATCACATCCCCTTAAATTAGCAGCCAGAGTTGTTCCAGGATGAGAAACTGACCTTCTACACCTAAACGTGTCTTCCATTCAGAATTTAAGCAAGACTCTGCGAAGACCCTCTGGGGAGACTCAAGGTACCTCAAAGAGATTTAACCTTGGGGGAAAACTAATCTGTGGTGTGAGTTGTATGTTGCAGGAAGGATTTTTTTCCTGAACTGTCGAAGAGTGAGTTTTGCAAGTAAAAGAACCAGATGAGTGCAATGATGACCCAAATCAAGCCAGTGTTGGTGCCCAACAATCAGACATGCTCATTCTCCTGTCTTGAACATCTATCTTGACAGATGAGGCCCAAGTCAAAGCCTGTTTGTGAACAACTGGAGGAATGGAGGAAGCCCATGGAATATCTGTCTGATAAAGGACCAGGGCAGGGGGTGGGGCTGATAAGAGTGCATAAAACTGTATGTTGGGTATAACTTATTTGGGACCTGAGCATGATGCAAATTATATGGAATAAGGGGTGGAGATTGTATTGGGTCTGGCTGAGATGGAGTTAATTTTCTCCATAGCAGCCCTCAGAGTGCTGTGCTTTGTATTAGTAGCTAGAAGGGTGTTGATAACACTCCATTGTTTTGGTTACTGCTGAGCAGTGCTCGCACAGCATCAAGGCTGTCTCTCCAATATTTTCCCTA
>NW_010307480.1:20585-35580 GCF_000700745.2 Antrostomus carolinensis | reverse complement strand
GGGGGGGGGCATTTGTTATTTACATTTGTCCTCCAGGGGTAACTGCAACACATACTGAAGCCCTGCTTCCTAGGAAGTGGCCAGGCATCACCTGCTGATGGGAAGTAGAGAATAAATATTTTGTACTTTTGCTTCTGTGCATGCAGCTTTGCTTTGCTTCTATTAAACTGCCTTTGTCTCGACCCACGATTTTGGGGTTTTTTTGTTCCATCTTATTTTCTCCCCTCTCCATCCTGCTGAGGAGGGGGGTGATAGAGTGGCTTGGTGAGCACCTGGCATTCAGGCAAGATCAACCCACCACAACTGCACATACTAAGATTACACCACTAACCTCAACAAATACAAAAGTTATCTTTTTTAATGAGATCTTGTTTCAACTAATCAAATTTATTTGTGTAGAAGGCAGTTTTCCTTAATTAATTCCAATAAATCACTATGGTCTAACATATTATTTTGTGCTTCAGATACCCACATACTCTTGATGCCTTAATATTATATCTGTTCTACAGAGGACTCCTTGTCCTTTATGATGAACAAGATGTTAAGTTCTGTGACTTAATAAGACTTCAACTTTATTAACTTTGGTCATCTGAGAATCAACACACTGGAGGCCATAATCCTATAACTAATCACTCTCTCCCTTTGGAAGACCTTTATTTTCAGCAGCTGACTTTTGAAAACCCACTGTTTTGTTATCTTTTTAGTAGCTGTCATTAAAAGTCCCCCCTTTGTCCCATGTTTTTTATTTATTTTAGGGGAATGCCTTAATCTGTCTCTGTGAATCAGGAAACCAAATTTGCATGGCATGAAATATATCCTGGACAGCTATCAGAAGCAGCTGCAAACAATTACCTTACTCCTATGTACCATGGGTTCCAAAATCAATTTTCCCAAATTAATCTGGTATCAGATATGATCATTTAATTATTTCTTAATTCAGACTGTTTTGACTTCATCAACTCAAAGTGATTTGATCTTTTTCCTTCCAGAAATTCCACTGTAGTATTTTAGAGACTAAAAAAAAAAAATAATAAAAAAAAATTGTACTGTATCTATTTATTTTTTTTCTTCCACTTGTTAAGTCAATAGAACTAAACAAACCCATGTGAAGAATGAACATCTCTGACATCTTCCTGGATGCTGAAAACGGTATTGGACAGTATGAGAATGATTCATCTAACTTCCCAGTCCACTACTGGGATTTTGCTTTGTAGATGCTTTTATGAATGGAACTCCTTCCTTACTAGGGGTCAATATTACAAATCCTCATTTAGATTGCTTTTAAAAATGGATTTCTGGCAGGGAAAGAAGAAGAAATCAAGAAATCCCAGTCTGAGTCCCTGTATGAACTATTTACAGTAGTTACTAAAAGAGAAATCTTGGCTTTGAAACACAAATAGACAAAGAGAAAGGAAGGAGGGGGATGGGGAAAGTCAGACTAATGTCAGGTAAGTCATTATATGTTTTCTAATCATTCCTCCAGAAAGTGATAGGTGATTAACTTTTCAGGAAAATGAAGAATATGTTCCAAACTATATGAGTAAGAGATATGAACTTGACGGGGATATTCATTTTTTACAATCTCAAAGCTGTTGGTAATTTTTTTATTTTTCCTCCTGTTCCCAAGCCTCTTCCAGACTCGTCCTCTGGAAAACTTTGGATTCTAGTGCTCTTTATTCATTAAATTAGTCAACGCTTCATGTACCTTCTTGGGGTTTTTGTTTCCTTGGGCACAAGACATGCTTTTAAAGAAATAACAAAGTTAGACTTGATATTAAAAATACAGCTTCTTTTTTTTTTTTTTTTTTAAAATATCTTCCCTCCCAGTCTCTGAATACTGCCATACAAAAGACCTGGGAAATGAGTGCTTGTCAAACATGGTCATGCTGAAAGGAACTTTGTGTGAACTTTTTAGGAATACAAACCCACACAGGTAGCAGCAGCACAGTTTCCTAGGAAGATCACCTAATTATGTGCCAGCCCAATACTAGTGCAATTACCCATCAAGATTAGGAGAAACTCCACTCTCTGTGTAAACACTTCTTGCCAAGGCTGCTGTTTCCACCCACTGTAGTGTATTTTTGACATGTGGACACTAGTTCACTAAGGTCAATGATTCATTTTACACAGTCCAGTAAATAGCCATCTTAATGATATTTTTTGGCTGCTAGTCCATTATAGTTGGCATAATAAACAGCTGACTAAAGTATTCCAATGTTCAGTGAACAATTATAAAAGTGCCTATTAAGGGTATACAGCTATGCCAAATACAATCATATATAATCAGCTGCACCAGAGAAGCCTGTCAACACATTGGAGAATATCGTCAGTCAGATGATGCATCTGCTACAAGTGGCAGCTGTTGTGCTCTGGGGTGTAGACAATTAGACATGAATGTACTCCTTGGGCTATTTGCATCACTAAAGCATGGTATTAGCTGACACCTGTTAAGCTGTAATCCCTATATTTTTTATATCTGCCCATCATAGTTATTGAAAATACAATTTAAGATATCTAAAGACATGATATTTCATAAATAATGGTGATCATAACAGCAGTACCACATGTATTTCTGAACTTTGTTTTAAGAGAGTTCTTTGTCTTTAAATAGTTCACAAATGGTCAGGCTAAATAAAATCATAAATCTCTTACCAAACTCATAAATGCCAAGTACCAAATGTATTTACAGTACTGCGTGCTACAGTGTAAATTTTCATAACTAATTACTGAAGTAGGAATCCATAATATTGCAAATAAGGGCATACACATTTTGTGGAGAAAAAATATCAACTAAGTGAACAGGGGAATCAGAGAAAAAAATTCTGTGTGTAAGGTAATGAAGAAATTGAGCATAAATCTTTGCCTTTGGCAAAAATATTTATGCATGCTGTGAATTTATCATCGGGTATTGCTTTATTTGACTAGCTCTGGGTTTTGTTTCATTTCACTAGATCTGGTGATATTTTTGATCAATATGACCTCCTTGATTTTCTCTGAGTGACAATTTTTTCTTGTAGTGAGGAAATAATCCAGGAGTTTATAAAATTAATTTTTTTATATATATATATATATGTAAGAAAAATCGACTACTGTAGACAACCTTTAAAAACACCAATAACATGAAGTTATTAAAAAAGTCTTCTCTAACAAAGTCTTCCTCAATCTAGAAAAATAACATGCATAAGCAAAACAGGAGAAGTTATGAAAGCATATCTGAATGCTTGCGTATCATACTCAAATTCTTAAACGCTTGAAGTTTGTTCATAATTAATTGAAAACAAACAATGCTAAGGCTTCTCATATAAAATGATAAGGCAGACATGAAAAAAAGCATATACACTTAAAAGATACATACTTGACTCTTAAAAATCAAGACAAAACTTTCTGACCAGTTTTTTTACTGCCTCTTTCTGATAATTATTCTTGCCAAACATGAAAGAGAAAGAAGAGCTTTTGCATAAAATCTAGTCACGTAAGATATTAAAATCATGGCTCCCAAGGTACTATAATCATGTAATGCCTTACTTAATTTAATAACTGTAAGAGCTGTTAATTTGCTAATTAGAAATTTACTATCCATTCATTTTATATTTTTAAAAGCATAATGGAAAGCATCAGGTTGACACCACTAGCAAAACAATTTTCTTCCCTTTAAAAGTTGTGGTGCTTCAATCTTCTGAAGATTTTCTTAGTTTCATCTGACTTTTTCAAGTTTTTTGAAAGTTAATGTAATTCAGAAAAGCTCTTAAGACTCAATCTAAGGCTCATCTTAACCACTGCACATTAGTTTAGTTCTCTGAATTAAGGTAAAGTTCATAGTGTAGACAGCACAAACTCATTTACTGATGTTTATACTGGTCACTTTTAGCTGTTAACCCTGTGAGTAGTTTCATAAACCTTATTGAAGATTGTTGCCTACCAGTGGTTAAAGACTTACATATTTGTTCATAAGGTTAGAACCTTAGTAAAATGTTGAGAGAAGGCAAAGTACTTATGATGGTTTCCAACAATGGGAAAAGTAAATTTGAAAATGGCTTAGCTTTTTCCATGCAGAAAACACTAAACAATTTATTGAAATGATTTATTACAATTAGACTTTCAGCAGAAATTCACCAACAAACAAACAAACCAAACATTTTTTGATGGAAAAAGCAGTACTTCCTGGAGTCTTATATAGCCCTTTAAGCACCTTTTTGACCTTTATAGGATTGGCTGGGCAAGAAAATAAGCTGGAGTGACAAGAGTTAGAAACTTTTTCTGGAGAAACACTGAGTTAGTCAGGGAGAGAAACCTTCCATGAGATGATTGATGGGGCTAGAAATTACACTGGATTAACCAGAATATGGGTGTTTAGGCACTTGGAAAGTGAAAAATTCAGCAAGCTGCCCAAACCACAAAACTTCCTCTAATATTTCCTAAATGTCTCTCAATATTCTCTTAATATAACATTTTTTAAAAACTCCCTTTTCCCCTACAGTAAAAAAAATCTTCTGTATCTTAACTTGCTGGATGTTCAGAGAGCAACACAGTTTATACGCCAGTTGACTGTGTGGCACGTTTGATGACTTATTGTTATTGCAACAAACATTTTAAGAATATGAGGATAAGCAAACTAAAACTAGAAAAATAATGAGTAGGAAAGGAGGAACTATGGCCAGAAATTATTTAAAACCAGATTTTGCTGAACTATAAAATGGTCAAAGCTAAAACTGCTGCTTCAGTACTGCGTTTTTAACACAGTTTTGGAAAAGGAGAGCAAAAGGTCCAAACAATGGTCTAAGACCATAGTTTTCTTGCTTTGCAGCAAAACTTGATGGATGTGCTTTGGGAAGGGTTGTTACATACATCTACAGAACCTCTGAGACCTTGGAGTGTGCATGACCCTTGTTGTCAGGAGAGATGAACAATGCCAAAGGAACATGTGTACCCTTTGCAGTAACACTTTGAGAGCAATAGATTTAAAAAACACTCAGTGGTCCTATTAAGACTTTACTTTAATAGAAATGGAGGCAGTTTGCTGGCACTGAAAATTAAAAAGGTTGTAGAGGAGTATTTATGCTAGGAGCTGGGTGAAAGCCAACAGGCACATAAGGACACCTGGTTCAGAGTGATGTGACCCCTGAGAGGATGTGGTTAATGTTCAATGTGTCTCTGAAAATCCAGGAGGAAATAAACCTCACAATCACAATAAATAGAGTAGACAAATCAGACTGCTAGCCAGGCTGGCTGACTGGCATGTGCAATGTCAGTGGAGCAAGGGCAAAATTTACAAGTGCTTCTGTGCCGGGGCTACAAACCTCATGCAGTGGATGAAGAAAGTATGCTCTTTACTGCTGGTGGTGCTGCTGGTGGGGACATTTCCACACAATGCATTCTCTGTGCATTCAGGGCCACAAAATTGGTGAAAGCTTTAGAGGGGAAGCTGTACGAGGAGAGGCTGAAATTTCTTGGTTTGTTCAGCCTGGAGGAGACTGAGAGAAGACCTCATCGTAGCCTATAACTTCCTCACAAGGGGAAGAGGAGGAGCAAGCGCTGATCTCTTCTCCCTGCCAACTAAAAATAGGACCAGAGGAAACGGCAGGAAGATGTGCCAGGGGAGGTTTAGGTTGGACATTAGGAAAAGGTTCTTCAGGCAGAGGGTGGTGGAGCACTGGAACAGGCTCCCAAGGGAGGTAGTCATTGCACCAAGCCTGACAATATTCAAGAAGCATTTGGACAACACTCTCAGACACATGGTCTGAATCTTGGGATTCTCCTATCATTCCTAGACAAGAGTTGGAATCGATGATCCTTGTGGGTCCCTTCCAACTCATAGCATTCTCTGATTCTGATTCTCTGTAGCAGATAGATCAGAGGCGCTAGATCTCTGTAGAAGTACTAGACCAAATAAACTTGGTGTTAGTAAGTGACCAGGATTGGAAGGGATTTATCTGAGAGTTCTGGAACCTTATAAGAAGAAACTGAAGAGAAAACTCTTCAGTTTGAAGAGCCTTTGGAAAAGGCTGAAGGGGATATGTTTAACATTTACAGGGATGGATAATGGATTGCAGAACTATTATTCATCAAATAGGTACATGAAGATCACTTCAAAACAGATGAAAGAAAGCTCTTATTTGAGTAGTAGGTGATGAACATTTGGAATTTGTTGCCACAAAAAAGCAGCTGAGTCAGCAGCTTTGAAAAAAGATTACAGAAACTCATGGACAACAGATCTATAAACTGATACCAAAGGTACAAAGTGGGGACTACAACTGTGGATACTAGGGAATTCTGTGGGGAAGGAGCTGTGTAAATTGACCAGACTGTCATGCTGTCCCTAAATACCATCTCTTGTTGCCACTGCCAGAGATTGTTCTGACATAGACTTGGACATTGGTTGGCCTAAGTGCATTGATTGGGTTTTTTCTCCAACTCTGCAGAAGTCCTATGGGAATGATAACAGGAAAACTATGGAGAGTGATATTTAAAGCATTTTATTCAGAGGGTGATTAAGATAATTTGATTTGTAAGTATGACAAGATCTTTAAACTTGGCTTATAAAATGAAACATTGCTTCTGTGTGCTTTATTAAACTTGAGAAAGTAAGTCCATTAACCTGCAGAACTTTCATGATATTAGTATTTACTACAGACTCTTACAGAAAGTCCTAAGAAGTTGTAAGTCTAATGGGTAGAAAAAAAGAAGGCATGAGAATAGTAATCACCATGATTGAAAACACATAACTTTTTTTTTTCAGAAAAATTATTCTCCCCAGAGTACATCTGACAGATGAGTAGTCAATTCTTACACTGCTAATAGCCAGACCTTTCCATACAAGATCTTACAGTACAGAGCTGATATTTTCATGGGGACAAGACTGTGAAACCTGTTATTTGCTGCCTCTTCTCCCTTCCACCATACCGTGATTACTGATTATTGCAGGTGTGAAGAAAACTCTGTTCTTCATTTTTCTGAACAATTCTGTGTCCCATGATAGCAAATAGGGAAGTCATGCAGCTCAGTAGTTTGTTACAATTTACAAACCAATTTCTTGTTTGTTTTTTAAATCCTTCTCCAAGACTGGAGTGTTGTGGAACAGCTGGCAATATACAGTGGCCATCTGTATATTGCCTTCATCTTTTGAGAATTCAATTGATTTTCTTCAGCCTAGCATGCGGAGTTAAGGATTGCTCATTGCTTCATGATATGCATTCACACTATGCAATGTATCTGGGAAGACAATTTTAGTATGAGGCCATCGGGATAAGCAAACTGCTCTGTGGCAGATGAACTGTGGAATCAAGCTGCTTTTGCCCCTTATGTGCAGAGTAAAGGTTTTATCCATGTTCCAAGGCTTCAAAATGAGACAATTTCTAAACCTTTGTATATGAAACATAGCCAAATGGCACCCACTCAAGTTGCCAATTGATGGCACTTCTCCTCAAAGACAAAATAGTATGTTCGTATAAAGTCAGCAGCGCTTTTTAGGACTTGCACAAAGCATAATAGATGCTAATATAATTAAAATCAAAAGGAAAAATGGGTATGATGCAGACAGACAGCGGTGTGTAGAAGTCACACACAGATCTGAAAAGGGGAACATTGATTAATGTATCTTCTCAATAATGAATTTACTCAACTAAAGTAAGCAAAGGTGAGGCATTCTGGAATATTCAGAAGAGTCTTTCACCATTATTTTACAATAAGTAATTTTTAGATTGCTTTACTTTACTTGATTTATAAAGACTGATACAGAAAAATATTTTATCATGCGCCTAACTTTAAACTTCACAAGTTCCATTAAGTTTACTGGAATGACTCACATACTTATAGTTAAATACACATCCAGAGCTTTGAAGGAGCTTAACCTAAATGTTAAGCATAGTGACAAAAATGTTAAGTGTAGAGAAAAAAATATATGAACTCTGCACAAAACAAATGTTCAAACATCAAAATTATATCCCACTCATACAAAGAATATACGAAACAATGGAAGACAACATAAAATATGAAAAGGATTAGCATGTAGCTTAATTTATTTTACAGATTAATTTTATTAATAGAAAAGTTCAATAAATTGAAGTTGCACATTTCACAGAAATTTATACTAAAGAATTTTATTTACATTTATTTAAAAATTGATATAACTTAACCTGTCATACTTCATAACATGATAATACACTATATACTTCTAAAAGGGAATAATACACCATTTAGAAAGTTTTCTTTGGAATGTAAATACTTTGTCATCACAATAGTCTTACTGAAGTGATGTTTGTTAGGCAAACTGTATGGTGTCAAATTTAATTAAATGTTTGCTTGTTAGGTTTCCTAAAAATAGATTGGAAAATTGCCTAAATCAACTGAAATTATACTGTTCTGTAAAATGTGATTTAAATGTATTTTTCCCTTTCAGTTCTCAGAAGAACATAGCCATTAATAAAGTTTTGTGGTTTAGATATATAACTAAAATCTTTTAAAAAGTACATAATGTACTATAGTTAAACAAAAAAATATATACATCATATTAAAGGCATGCAAGATTTTGGAAACTGGAAGTAAATCTAAAATCTTTTAAAAAGTACATAATGTACTACAGTTAAACAAAAAAATAAAATCCACATCATATTAAAAGCATGCAAGATTTTGGAAACTGGAAGTAAAAAAATAAATTATTTTAGGAAGCAGCTCCAGGAATCTGGTTAATCATGTGGTGACTTGCTCACAAATATATGCTAATATGCATGAGAAGTAATGTTTATAATCATTGCACTGTAGAAAGGACTGGTATGGTGTCCTAGACTTTCACAAAGAAAAATGGAAGTACCAATAGTTTAATATCAGAATTTTAGTATGTCTACTGCAATCCAGCAGTTTATGCTAGGAAATTTGAAGATGAGGTGACAATAGTCATCCTGGAGAATAAATATCCTTGTGCAAAATTTAGATTGCATATGATCTCATTCATAAATGGAGATATAAACTATTTCTTTACAAGGTGACGTAAGAAGAGGACTAATCTGGCCTCTAAAACTGAGAAATGGTGACGTGGGTAGACATAAATGTATTAAGTGTTTAAAAAAACTCAACACAAAAAAAAGCTTTCACCAGTCCAGTTCTTTAACTGGTGAATCTGCCTTTCATAACACAAGCAAGCTGCTGTTGTTTCTGAAAAGTTTATAAGTAGGTCTGCTTTATTATATATTTTTATATCTGTGTTTTGAGTGCTGTGAAACAAATCACAGTGGAACTTAATGCTTGCTCTCAGATGCCTTTTTGAAAAAAAGAAAAAAAAAAAAAAGAAGAGAAACAGGAAAATGCCTTACAGTCTAGACTCTTACCTAAAAAAAAAATAAAAAAAATCCCTCAAAACAAAAAACTCAACCAACCTACAGACTGTACTCCTTTTCCTAACTCTTGCTCTAGCTATTTTCTATTTACACTGCTATAGGCTAATGTAAGCCTCCTTGACTCCCTTCTTCTTCCAGGACTGTCCTTTTGTAAATAGAGCATTCTGTCTTCTATATAGCTTCCACAGTTTACAGGTTCCACAGAGTAGCAACAGAGGTTTTCTGATATTGTCTGTACCATCTCTTTCTTATGAATAGTACATTTCTGGTCTTGGAAATTATTTCTGAATCAGTGGCATCCTGAAGCTTTTCCTCACCTTCCTGCACTTTGGGCATGATATATTTGACATGGCCAGAGAAGTAAAGAGAAATTTTAACACAAAATTATTGTCTTCCCCTTTAAACTGTAAACCGCTTCTAATACCACTCTCTGTCTCATATCTTTGCTCTCTTTCCATGCTCTTTTTTCTGTTTAATGTTTTGGCTGTATGCTACTTCTTTTCCCCTGCATTTTGCTCCACCGTAGCAGTAATTATTATCTCTATCAATAACCCACTCCCTGCAGCAATGAATAATGTCAGCTTTAGTAGCTGCCATTAGATATTTCTCTCCCTTTTACTCTTAAAAATAGGGATTACAGAAAGTCTAAAGACAGATCATGCAATGGAAATCAAGGCCAAACCCCAATGATATGGGTTCATTTCCCTAATTTAACTCCCCTGTGGCAGAGGGAAAAGAACCAACGTAGTCTGCAGAGTCTCTTTGGCAGTGACAGGGAAGATCAGGAATGTCAAATCTATTGTTTCCAGAAAGAGTGCAGCTCTTCCACCACGAGGAAAATACTGTGCCAAAATATGAAAAGGCAGTGGCAGTAGACTTTTTTGCCATTTTCTTTTATGAATCATCTTGGATATCTCATAATTTGTTAATCCAATTTTGACGAATGAGTGAAGACTGCACCAGCATTTAGAGCTCTCCACATGTGGGAGTCAAAGTGCTACCTGTAGTTAGAAGTGGGAACAATTTTCAGAGGGAAAATTATACTAATGTTAATGATGCATTTTAGAAATACATCATAAAAAGTCACCGACCATGACATTTTTTTTACAGAAAGTTTTAATGAGCATTTAAAGCCTAATCCAAAGACACAGAATTTGTCACTGTTTTCTATTGTCTTTACCAGTGTCTGAATCCACCCCAGTGAACTGGTCTATTTTCATTTCTTTCTGTCATGAACACAGATACACATGCAAATAGAGAGTTCACTGTCACCTTCTAATCAAGAAGTACAGAATTTATTCCTAAATTACTGCTTTTCTCCTTTCCAATAGTGCTTTTAAAAAGAGTCAGGAAAAGAAAGGAAAAAAGAAAGTTCCATGGATATAAAGACATAAAAATGATTAATCTCCACTAGAATGTCTGTCCATTTCTCTGAGTTACTATTAGACCTAGGGAGGAGTCTAGTGACTGATTTTTCACCTGAAAAAAAAAAAAAAAATCCAGTTTTCAACTACATTTCTACTGTGTACTGCTGAAGCATGGCTGATTTGTATTTACTGTCTATGTAACACTGTCCTACCCAGTTCTATGCAGATCAAAAAGCCCACTGCCTTTCTGCCTGTCTGTCCAAGGTCTTATTCACTCTGGGGAGCATGGAGCTGGAAAGCATCTGGACTGTTGTCTTCACAACACCAAACTGCTGTAGGAGACCCTCTCTCCTCACATGAGCACATGTCTCTACATCTTGTTCGGTTCCACTATAGCATGGGAGAGACTATCACAGCTGCTGCTTCTACTACTGCATAGATACTGTATTTCCTTTACCAGCAGGGGCTCCCAATCTCCCAAAGATTACGCAAAGCAAAAGAAAGCCTTGCCATGGTAAGAAAAAAAAATTGGATGCTTAATTTACCTAGGTTGAATGAGGATGTCATTCATGAGCTATAGGAACAATAGTCTATTATTAGTAGGATTTTAATAGGTGGATTTATACTATTTAACACTTAAGGTATTTTTTTTTTATTTGAAATTTGTAAATGTTAATGACTACATTAGTAGAGAAGTACAAATAGTAAGCTCAGTGATTACTTTTCTATTTTCAAAAAAATGAAAAATGTAACAAGATAGGATAGTTTGCACATTTATTTTACAGTATTTTAAATACATTAATTGAATGATAATACTTCTGAGAAATTTAAAGTTAAGAAATTTATAGTCCAAAAACATTCACTAGTTCTCTAGTAAGTCAGACAAAAATTGATATTTACCTGTGTTTGTTTTCCTTCTTATATAACTTACGTTTTCACTAGACAAATAATCTTGCTCTTTGGTAGAAACTTCCTTTTCCATACAGTTCCAGTAAGGTACACAGCAAGGAGACTGATGAAGAGACTTAGTTAAATACTTTCCATTGTCTATTCTTTTGTTATTTGGAAAGAAAGGAGGAGGCTAAGAGGGACAACTGAAGCTCAGCTGAAGAGGGGGAAGGATTTTACTTTCACTAACTGCTGTAGTGTTTGGGACAAGAAAATTGAATAAGCATCCAGAAATAAAACGATGATTTATTTTTTTTTTTCAGAATAGTTCTGAAATATATATTTAGAAATAGATTATTGTGCTAGAAAGTAGATCTCTCGGTGGTGAAGAATCTCTGTATGCAAGCTCCCAAAATACCATACAGCACAGAAAACAAAATGTCTTGCCTTCAGGAATGGTTCTCTAATGTGGTAGTCCTATTCTTGCTTTAGACGATGCTAGAAGCTGAACTTCTCCCTCAAAAGCTCTCACAACAAGGAGGTATACATGTGATTAAAAGACACCTTTACTTCTCAGATCAAGTCATGAATTAAAAGAACTTGAATAAGGTTGGTTTTTTTGTTTTGTTTTTGGTTTTTTTTAATATAAATTACGCTTAGTGTTTAAACACATCAGAATTTGAAACACTGGAGGAACTGGACACTCTTTAAAAGGGTCAATTGTCCTGAAAGATTTAAGTTTTTGCCAAACTGAAGGAAATTTTCTAGGTTCAATTTTTTTTTTTTTTTTCCTCAGGTAAGTAAGCTAGACTATTTGTGGTATATGCAGTACTGACTCTAACCAGACCAGATATCCAATATATGCTTTTACCTTGGGTCTTCTGAGTCCTGGTCCAGGCCTGTATAAGAAATGCATTGGCTAAAGATCAAATAATATTTTCAAATTCAAACAAAATAATCTGGAGGTCAGTTCAAAGTTCCAGAGGAGACCCTATTTCACACAGAGAGCTTGTATCAAATTCTGGTATCAGTATGGACTGTGTTGAATTAACACAATGTGGATTTCTTTTCACCATACCTTCTATTTACCTTTTATCGTCATTAGGTTTCCCCAGATTGGACTAGTCCAAGCCTGAATAAAATGACTAAAAGTAATTTTTCTTGCTGTATCAGCTATTGTGTTTTAGTCACATGAGACTTAGCAGAACCTACATTGCTGTTGCTCTTGCACAGAAATTACGATTTTTCTTTTTAGGCATTATGCTGCTAGCTACTCTCTGGCTACTGAGGATATTGCTGAAATGGTGCCATGGTGTCAAGGAGCTTGGTGCAAACAAACCACCCAAATTCTTGTGCTGCTTTCTGCAAAAGCTCTGTGCAAGGCTATGTTGTTAGCAGAACTGATGCAACTCCATTTAAATATAGATAAGATTTGTTTGCTTTGATGACATCACCACAAGACCTTCTGTATGACTGTGAAATTGTTAAGTGGCTTGTAAAGTGGTGCAGTTGAAACATAAACATACAGTTTATGCTTATTCTGGCCAGGTACTAAGGAACTTCAGTAGTGTAATATGCTTTTACAGTAGATGAGATACAGCACTGTAATTTTAACTTTACTAATGCTGCTGTAGAAATAAAACCTATACTTGTTTAAAACTGGATTTTCTTAGCATATATACTGCAGTTAATGCAGTGTCTGTTGTTTTCAAAAATATTTTTGAACCCAAACTCTAGTATACTCTGTGTGAAGACAAAAACTGAAAAATGAATCGAAGCTATTACCATATGGCTAATATAGATAGAAGTAAGGAAATACATCCTAACAAAAAAATCTATCAAAAAAAAATATACACAAATCCTAAAAAATTCTCAACAGTTATCTTACACCTTCCTCTCATCTTTAGGAAGTTTCCTACTTGATTATTCTTGAAATGAGTTCTGATATGTTTCCTATTTTATGTATCACATTTATTTACGGTTATACAGTAGCACCAGATGAAAATGCTCAGAGCAAACAAAAGTACAGGAGAGATTTCAAACTGACTGTATTAATTACACACTGTAAAAGTACTAGCTTTCTGAGGAAAAGCGATTTCCAACTTCCAAAACCTTGCTAATATTTTCATAAAACAAAAAATCCAAAGAAAATAAAATAAAAAAATCAGTTTCAGTGTACCGCTTTTGAATAAAGTTATATACACTTATAAGACAGACAGTTCATTAAATAGAAAAGATTTGTTTTACATAAAGCAAAAGAGTACAAAAGCACAGCTTTTGTAATTTTGGTAATATTGCAGTTTTACAAACATATTGCATAGTATGTGTAAGAAAATAGTTTCCATCTTTTTGTATATTTATATATACAAGAAAATCATTAATATGAAGATTAAAAAATAAATATGGTTAGCAGACCTTTACTGAGTACTGATTGAACAATATTACAGTCAAACTTCCATCCAACTTACATATGCATTACAGTGAATCAGCTGGTAACAATTCCATAGCCTAAAGTTTGTCTTTTATTTTTTTTTTATTTAGACAATGATTTAGAATCTAAAAAACACATGAAAAAGAATACATGGCGTTAGCAACTGAGTATCTTAAACTTCCTTCTTTAAATCCTTCTAGACACTTATGACTGTATCTTCAACCCAGACTTAATAGCCCTCTGCATCTAAAATTGTTTTGAGTCAATTCTTTTATCAAGTCAAGTCTCTGTTTTGCAAGCAAAACAGTATAACTTCAGTTGAAGCAAGCAATGTCTTGGCACGTTTTGGAATACATAGCCTTTTGTTTCCTTAGGAACACCAAAAGATCCTCATATGTATGAACAGTAATGTAATCGCACCACACTGACAAAAAATTTAAACCCTGGAAAAAAGTGAACAATCTACAGCTCAAAATGCTGCACAAATCTAAACTATGTTACAATTTCATGTTGTAATTACAACTTGTCATCTCTTCATTCCAACAGAATTAGTAGAAGCAGAAGTGTCATAGTGTTAGATATAATAGAAGTGTCAGTCTTTGGTCTAATCACTTAACCAATGAATGAATTGCAATACAAAACCATACAGCTAACGGTGCTCAGAGAGGTTGGCTGATGCTTTTATTTTTCTTTTTTAAACAAGAAAGAGACAGTATCCTATAATATCATGACACAGGTATTTTTACAGAAGATAAATCTATCATATATATTAAATACATGTAACTAATAAGGTCTTTTCATATATTTCATTGTTGTTGTAAGGATAGCCCTGAAGAAGTCAAACAGCTGCAATACCATCTTAGTGGTTCCCATGCAAACATTCTAGTACAAAAAGAAGCTTTATTTGATACATGTATTCATATACTGTAAAAAACCTCAGAGGAATATTTTAGCCACTCATTTAAAAAAAAAAAAAAAGC
>NW_010307480.1:7519-20556 GCF_000700745.2 Antrostomus carolinensis | reverse complement strand
TCCCTAGAATTGTCACAACAGAGTGATTTGTTAATGGGAAACTCTTCCCTTAAAAGAATAAGTGACATCTCTTTTCTAATATACATGATCAAAATATTCTGTCAGATAAGTACTCTACCTAGAGAAACATTAGCTGGGGCTTAATCATAACTTGAATGCTAGACATTATAAGTGGCCAAAAATAATCTGAAATTTTCCTATGCCTTTGTACACAGTGACCTCAGTATTATGAAACCAGCATTGAAGTAGCACAGCTACGGTTCCATGTTTTAATATTGTGCTGAGATCTTCTATTTTCCTTCCATCTGAAATGACATTGTGGGATGACGCCCTTTTTCTGATATGTTTAGGGTGCACTATAAGTGGCAGAGATCTAGGATTGGGGTTTTCACTCTTACCAGCTCCAAACATTCAAAAACACTGTGTCTGTTTCTCCTCCCACTCAGGAATGTTGGTGCTGCTTACAGATTATTGGTGTTCTGATTTTTTTAGTTCTCTAAATGTGTTGAAATAACTTTTCCAATATGCTGTAAAATCATGTGAGCTAGAAATATTATTTAAAATGAAAACTTCCCCTTTCTTACAGTTTTCAATTGATTTAAAGTAAAATATCAATATTATGAAACTCATCAGAATGTTAAGACACTATGAGAACTCATTATGCTATCTCATAGGTTGCTGAAGCTCTCAAATACTCTCTACTTCAGACTGAAGGGACTCCAAGCAAGAAAATCCTGACAGTGTAGACTTATGTGGACTTACTGGCTTGGTTTTGACTCCAATGTACCATCCGCAACTCTGCCCTGAGTACTCTTCATGTGAAACAGTAAATTATTACAGCCTTCCTGTTAAAATTAATCTAGTAACAAAATATATTTTTTCAACCTGTTAACTCCCACTCAAAGTTTTGTGAAATTTATAAAGGTCTGGTCTTTGCATCCAGCAGGCAGAAAACATTTTTGTATGTATTACAGGCAAGTTATCTCATAAGGTGAAGAGCAAACAAATAAGAAATTCATTACAAAGTACCTGCAAGCCATCCTGTGGGTTTATTTTGGGAGAAAAAAAAAATCTTAGTCTACTTGTCTGCAATTTGAAAAAAGACAAAATTTAATTCATCAGATAGATCAGTCACTATAACCTGTTCTTTCATCTTTTAAGTAATCAGCATATGTAGGTGTGCATAGTTAATGAATAAATATAGAAGTTTTCTTACACAGATCTATATACTTTACCTCCTGAAAAAACATTTATCCTCGTGCCTTTCACAGTACCATTCTATTACTTGTGTGCATAAGAAAAAGACATCTATTTCTCTACATTTTTAAGGGTATATTGTATGGCTACACATTCTAATGTTTTATTATCACCCTCTTTGCTATTCTTATCTCTTTCTGTCCCTCTTACTAAAAATTCTCAGGATTCCAATATATTTTTTGGATATATTTTCTAATATATTTTCTTTCCAAGTAAAAGAATAAAATTCTACAATAAATGACAAATCAGCTGCTAACAGCCTTCTTTTGAAGAGATAATAAATTTTAAATCTTCCATTAACTGGTAGAAACAGTAAATATAGAATTCTTTAGATGGGGTGAAATTCACACTTCTGAAGAGGGCCAATGGGAAGGCAAGCACCAGTCAAGCCATGAACAGCTCTTGTACTGGTCTGCTGCATAGGAGTGAATTTCACCTGAAGTGAAAACAAAATCAACCTTTTCAGGTGGCAATAATGTAGAAAGGTAATCACAGTATTAGTTTGCTCATTTTCATTTTTTTTCTCTAAGAAAAAAAGAAATATTGCGTAGAAATATCCACCTTACACTGTCTGCCCTGACTTTAGAGTTGCCTTGCAAAAGCCATCATTGCATTGGTGATCTTATATTCAGAAGCCACTAAAGGTATATGCTAGGTAATTTAATTAAAAGGATAGAATAAACAACAATAAAAAAAACACACTTACCTTATTTAATCAAGCCATCTTCCACAATAGGAAACATTTTTATACTGTTTTACATTCGTGGGTTCTGCAAGTTTCAAGACACTCTTGTTAATCAATGTTGTGATAAATTTACTAGCAGCATACCAAAGCATTTCTTATAAGATTTCATTTACCAATGAAGCCAAACAAGTATGAACATTGATTCCAGAAAGAAATCCTATATCAAACTTGTCAAAAAAGGAAGGTATTAGTGAGATTTGAGTGTAAATGGGGCTGCACAATTTAAACACAGACTTGATAAAGTCAATGCAATATCAATATACTTCTTTAATATTAAATGTCATTTAATATGTGGTTTTGTGTATATTACTTTTACTTTGAAAACCTTAGCAGCAGATGCTAAACGAAAAGGAATAATAAGTATGGATATCATACCAGTTGTTAGTGCATTGCTTCTCAGCATTACACATTACGTTAGAACTAGCATTTGTATTGTGTTCAGATGGCAGCAGTCAGACACAGCTAGAAAAGGGACAAGAAGGACCTTTGAAGATTTTATCTTGGTTTTGCATTTGCCAATTATAAATACCTTGTGAAGAGCAATGCACTGATTAACAATCATATCGTCAATATTTCCCTCTTTACCCTGTTTTTCATTTCCAGAAACTGTATGTTCTACTTAAAGCAGTCGCTTCACATGCAGTAGCCATGAAAATACTATATAAGGCCATTCAGATCTGACAAACAAAAGCAAATGTCTTTTTAACTCTGCAAGGTAATATTGCTGAGCACTCCCAAAATTTGCCTAGTGTACAAAACCCTAGATATAGTAGACAAAGAGTAACAACACACTTCTAAAGAAATCAAACTCAGGGAGGGATTCTGTCTCTTTTGTGTTAAAAAACATTTACTGAATTTGTTTAGTAAAGCAAGCATCACACAATGCTTCAAAATTTTAAAATTCAGGGATAAAAGTTTACATCCAAAAAGATGAATGGAAAATTGTGCTTTCAGACAGTAAAGTTATTTATGATACATGGGGAACCAATTCATCTCACCATCAGATTCTGGGCAAATTTGTTTATGTACTGTATATATATATATATATATACGAGCAGTTTATATCCAGGTCCTGCAAAAATCTAAAACAATGTGCTTCACTTCATGTAGCAAAGGCACCTGTGTTATTCTCCCTTTTGGACAAAAGGTGATATTATGTTCCAGGTTTCCTGATGAAGAATACATTGATTTCTGAATATCTCACTCCCATCTCTTCGTTGAGTGGCAACACAAGCCACGAGAGAAGGCAGCGGTGTATTCCTGCTTACAGTGGAAGAAGTTGCTCTGCAGGCCATTTGAAGCATCGAACTTGTCACAAGGGAAACCGAGCAGAACTGTGAAGCAGAGGGATAGTAACAAAAGGCTATTCTGGTGTGAGGATAAATTGGAGTCATTCTAGCTCCACAAGCAGATGTTGCTACTGGATTGACATGTGGAGCCTGCTCCTGCTGGGGACAGGTAGAGTTTACCATTGGGACAGACGCAGAGCTCATAGATAGTCTGGCGAGGGGCTGAAGAGCTGGGTGAGGAGGAGGAGGAGGAGGAGGAGGAGGAAAAAGAACCTACTGGTAGATTTCCCAGACGGATTGTATCTGCGTTTAAAAATATCTACAAGAGAGGGGGAGAAAAAAGGAGTAAGTAAATTTTTTTCAGCATTGTGACATATTTTAAAGACCTGTTTTGAGGTAGATTCATGAGTTTTTTAGAAATATATAAAAATTAGAAATATTTCATTAGAATAATAGAAATTTATATTAGAAATAATTATTTTTAGAAATAAAAAAAGCTGTCAACATTTCTTGTTTTTCATCTCTGTGTAGTTGTAGACCCATTAGCACTCATTACTACCATGTATGCAAATACCTAATCCAACATGTTTATTCAAATGCAAGCAGTATCATACAAAAACATTCTAATAATATTCTTCTATAGGTTGATTTTTCACTTATACATTTTATTATTAAAATTTATTAATTCATGACAGTAGCATATCCTTGCTCTGGAAGAATTTATATTTTAATAAATGTGAAGTGATATTAAAGCACATTCCCCAGTGTGTTCCTGTAAGCAGCTGGAAATATGTGCTGAACTGTGTTAAATTGTAGGGGTTTAACAATAGCTACATCCAGAGAATAATTAAATAAGGGTACAGAGTCATCTGCACAGAATAAAGAGCTTATTTGACCTACATTAGGAGGAGAAAAGATTTCAGGTTAAAGTCTTATTAAGAAGGTCATCAAGCTATTCCCATTTGTTTCTGAACATTGAATATAATTAAAAAATATTGTTTTTTAAAAAATCTCCTTCCATTGGAAATAACCTAAGTCAGTATGAGGCTGTAAATACCAGTAATGTTCATGAATCTGTATTGAGTTCTGCAGCATTTTCACTAATGTTACATTTTCAGGATGTTGAATAAACAATGTCATTAAATGAGGTAACTAAAGCAGAAAAAACCCCTGTCTTCCACTGGCACAAACAGATGAGTTCCCAGCTGCTTAGAGTTTATTTTTTATTTATGGAAGGACCTAATAAGAGCCAAAGTAAGATCGGTCATTACCTCAGGTGGAGACTATGAACAGGTAACAGACCAAAATGGCTTTAAGCCCTGCAGATAACAATATGAAGTTTAGGAAAAGGTAAGTTCCTTAAATGCTTACTAGTGTTTCTTATAAGGTATTGAAAATTAACAAAGCCAACTTGACACCGTTATACCACAATGTTGGCAGTACATGTAAAGAATCTGCAGAGCTATGGCATATATTGTTTTTTTCTACAGGAGACAAGTATTATTTTATGATAAAATCAGTGATATATGGTAGAAAAGCAGTGCAGAACCTCTACTAAGGCCCTACTGGAGAGAAGTGAAGGCGAGCAGGTTGGGAAAAAATTGAGGAGAGGACTGGATAAAATCCCATACAAAGACTGATGCATAGTCATGTTACCAGTGACAGCAGAAACATTGTAAATGACTGGGATCATAAAAGGAAATACAGGCTGAAAGTAACCCCAACCTATACAACCCCCCCATCACTGCGAGTTCTCCAGCTCCCAGAGTAAGATACTGTCATCCCTGGGAATTTACACTAAAAGGCACAGAAAGAGAGAATCTCAGAGGCACAAGTGACAAATGCCTGTTTTAATTCACATCTTGACTGATAGAGGAATTGATTACAAAACTAAAATGCAGTAAATTAATATCTTTGTTTTGTAATTTTATTTGACAAAGGAATGATGTATTTACACACACATACATGCATTGCTGTTTTAAAAGTCCAGCATCATAGACCTGAAATAATTAGGAGTCAAAATCTCTGCAGAAACAATTTAGATGGAAGAAATGTGGATAGTGTTGGGAACAATTTAATAATGTTCTGCTGGAATTACAACTGAAAAAAAAAAGATTACACATTCAGCTCAGCTAGGAGTAAATGTGAAAGCAACTATAGCAAACATAATAAGAAAACAAAATAACAGATGAAAGAAAGAAAGAATTTGATAGCAAACTAGAAGCTAGGAATTTGTAAAAAGTAGGAAGAAAACAAAGGGCATAATCATCAGTCAGTGGAGTGATGGGTAATAAATAGTACTCTTTCACTTCTCATATCAAGAATAAAAGAAATATTAACAAGTCCACTATTAGTGTAGCAAAGGTAGAGTTATCAATAGTATTGCATAAAAATACAGTAGCATTTAACAGTGTAAGCTCTATGTAAATATAAGTGTATCTTTTATATTGAATAGTGCTCAGCATAGTTCTATACTTGGAGAAAGATCAAGTATTGATGTCAGAACATGACTGTGATAAAATACTTTCAACAGCAACTCAATAGGATATTAAACAAGAGCCAGTAATGACATATACTTTTAATCAGCAACTCTTGGTAACTTTTAACAAATAGATCTAAAAAAAAATCTGAACAGCCTTTTGGACTTTTAATACTGATTTTCAGTAAGCCCTGGTATTCTTGCCATATCAAAGAAAACAAAAAGACTATTTCTATGCTTTTGTTTAAAAAATGGAAGCAGGATGTGGTGGGTTGACCTTGGAGAAATGCCAGGTGCCTATTAAGCCACTCTATCACCCCCCTCCTCAGCAGGATGGGGAGGGAAGGAAATAAGATGGAAAAAAGAACCCCAATTTGTGAGTCAAGACAAAGGCAGTTTAGTAGAAAACAAAGCAAAGCTGTACACGCAGAAGCAAAAGAAAAGAAAAATATTTATTTTCTACTTCCCATCAGCAGGCGATGTCTGGCCACTTCCTGGGAAACAGGGCTTTTGGTATGCATAGTGGTTTTAGTGGTTGCTCCAGATGACAAATGCTGTAAATAACGCATGCCCCCTCCTTTGCCTCCATTCTTCTAGCTTTTATTTCTGAGCAAATGTCATATGGTATGGAATATCCCCCTGGTCAGTTTGGGTCAGCTGTCCTGGCTGTGTCCTCTCCCAAGACCTTCCCCACTCCCAGCCTGCTGGGGTGGGGCAGGGAGGAAGAAATATTGGAGAGACAGCCTTGACGCTGTGGGAGCACTGCTCAGCAGTAACCAAAACACTGGTGTGTTATCAGCACCTTTCTAGCTACTAATACAAAACACAGAACTCTGAGGGTTGCTATGAGGAAAATTAACTCCATCTCAGTCAAACCCAATACACAGAAGATATTAGAATATTATATACGTGATAATAAAAGTCACTTCTGTGTGAAAGACACACATATAAGAAAATCCAACAACTATACAAGTGTAGCTTTTCATACTTTTGACAGAACATGTGGTTGTCCATTTTAACTGTTTAGCTAAAATTAAATGGGTTGTAAAAGCATGCTTGATTCAAACAAGAATTAACTCAGGAAAAATCAGAGGACGTGTCAAAGATCAGGATAGATTAAAATCTCTTGAACTTTATTATCTTTTTTTCTAGGAGTTCAATATTTTTTGTTTGTTTACATCAGGACAGCTATGGTTCTGAAGCCCCTCATTGTAGATGTTCTGTAGTGTACTGCCGTAAGAATTTAATCCAGTGGATTTTACTCCAGTGTGCATTACAATACAGTGTAGCTCAGTCATTTTACTCATTAAATTAAATGATTTTTTAAGCATAGCTGTACGTGCTTGTCCACTGGTGCTTAAAAACTTCACAGTGGGATGTAGATCAGTCCAGGGTTTTCTGGTGTCATAATCCTGAGCAGTAGCTATCAGGTCCTGCCCCAGCATGCACCCAGAATACCCGACGACCAATGTGGATAACAGGGTACAGTGTCTGAGAAAAACTGAAGTGGCTTCTTGTGAGGGTGTATCTGCTGCAGTGAGTCTAACAAGCTCTATGCCTCTGCAGAAAACTGGGAAGGCTGTGCAATTTAAACATACTTCTATAGATAATCCCTGGGGAAGTCCAAGATGAAGAGGATTAATAAAGATGGCTTAAAGCCAGCATCAAAATATACTCTGTACATATACTGTCAAGGTTATAAATAAAAGACTACCTTTAAAGATGTAACATTGCTATCTATTAGTTAAGCAGGGATCTGAGTATATCACCATAGTAGCCCAATATGTAAGGCATTTCAGAGGAACATAACCCATGTTTGAGGATATACTCTCTCCCGTTCAATCATCTGCTAAAAACTGAAATTCATGGACAAAAAGTCCTCCAATATCAGTAAAACTTAAACTACTTACCATTTTATGCCTGATATTGTGAGATGTGTAAAGAGAAGGGAAGAAGTAGCAAGACAAAAAACTGAACAGTATTATGTTTCCAGGGAGCAGTGTTGCTAGATCACAGTAGTTAATGGAAGTGCCTGTATACACAGTCTTTCTCTAATATTTTGTGCTGTGAAAGGTACAGGATAAGCCATTTAATTCTTCATATGCATCAAGGACATGCAAGTTAGTCATTTTCTTTCTGATAGTCTCACACCTCAGCAGATAAATAGGCAAGAACAGAAACAAAACTTCTATGCCTTCTTGAAACACTGTAGGAGACTTACTGTGACATTACAAAATAGATAAGGTAGCAGCTACTCAGAGAAATGTTATTTCACAGAGAGCAAAGCGCTGAGCAGCATTATTCCCTCTAAATACTTAAGGCTTAGAAGTCTGCTTTGTCTTGTGCATCTTAGTGCCAAGAAAAATACTCCTATAGTATTTCAAAGTATAACTGATTTCTGACTAATTAAAATAGCAAGCATGTAGAACATGTGATAGGAATGGAAAAATTGTACTGTCTTTACATACATTTCTTGCTAACGGAGATCTGCAAGTCATCTACTCATCAGACTGTGTTGTTAATCTGAACAGTGAGAGGGAGAGGGAGAGGAAGACAATCCAGAAAATATAGATTGTCTACAAACCAAAGAACTTAATTGAAGGAGAGAACTTTCAGTGGGCAAGATATAGGTATGAGGTAAAAAAATCAAACATTTCTACAAGCCATTTCAAATAGATATATGCACCTGCCATGTACAAATATTCTCCACTGGGTCCTTGACTAAGTCCTCTTGAGAGGTGGTGATAGATTAAGTTGATAAAACCAAATGAAAGAGTTAGGATTTATAAACATTGAAGAATTTTCTGCATTCATGTACAACTTGATTAGACAGGTAATTCTACAGAGCTGCAAAGGCATATTTCAGGGCTAATGTAGATAAGAAATGGCAGGAAACTGGAGGAAATGTGGAAGAAAAGAAGGAAAGCTGAAAGGTTGTATTCATCAACCAGTATGAGGAGACAGTGTAAAGACATCTCACTAAATAAATCTTCTGGATTCCCCTAGGCTCTTCAGAATTAATCTGAATTTATAACAATGCAAGATTTTGTCTAGTCTTTTTGCTCTTCTGCATATGCTACCAGAAGCATACATACAAGAGGATTATATAGATTGGGTCACTAGACTCAACCATATTAATCAATTTTTTTTTGTTTTTTGTTAAAACACACTAGCAATTTTCATATGCTAGCGTGTTTTAACATTCAAGATGAAAATGAACTATAGGATAAATTGCAGTACTTTAGCTCATGGGGGTCATTTGTTCAACACTCATCTGTGATTTGACATTTATTTTAAAACCATTCACATAAATTGGCTTTTATTAAATCTGAAAGATACTTCTGAGAAAAAAAAAAAAAGGAAAATTAAAATATTAACTTCATAGCATATATACTGTAAAATCCAACCATATGCTGGCACATTATCTGGAACCATATCTGTCATAATTATTAATAGCATTGAGGAACAGTTAAACGATGAAATGAATGTGACGACTGGTATGAAACTGAATATACCGAATATTCAGAGAAGATGAAAAAATCTAGTACAAACTCTGTATTGAAAATGTATTCTGTACAGCAGTGGGATCAATTGACCAGAAGACAAATGAGATCTTTAGGCCAAAATGTGGTCTGGTGTGGTGAAAGTTTTTCTAAAGATTATACACCTGGACAGAGCCACCCCTGGCAAGTGTTTTCTTTTGATAACTTTGCTCCCATTCTTACCTCCATGTTATCCATGGAACTACTGACAACTGAAAGTGATTTGAAAACTAACATATATATGTTAAATATAACATTGTACATTAGTGTAGTGTACAGTTCCTGCTTGAATGGAAGAATTTGTACTTTAACTGCTCAGTACTGAAGTGGTGTTTATGAGAACCATGTTTCATTTTAAGTACACATTTTTGTAAATTCATGTTAAATAAACACAATCATATATGTTAACCTCTGCCTTATCACCCCAACACAATTTATATGGGTGGTTACTGAAGCAAAAACTTTCTGATGTATTTACTCTTTCTATTAAGGAAATAACTTCCAGGGATGATAAAATGGGGTTGCTGTGAATGTTGACCAGTAGAAGTTTACAAGCTCCAGTGCTTATGGAATGTCAGTGGTAGTCTCATACAGAAGAATTCCCAGAATCAAATTCTACATATTAGAATTCCTTGCAAATACATTCAATCAGGGGAATGATGTGACTTCTTTGTGATTTATATACTCAACCCAGAAAGGGAAATGTATAGTCTACTGAGCACAAAAACTTATTAATTAATAACCTTTAAAATCAGAACTAGACTAAGATGTCATATTAATGGAAAAATATTTTATTTATATAATAAATTATTCATTGTCGCTTCTCTTTCTAATAAAATGGCTTATGGTGTTGATCTTAAAAATTTTCCCATGAACAAACAGTTAAAAAATGTGTTATGTCAGCTAAACCACTTTGCTTTTGTAGTTTGGGAACACTGTATTTTGGTTGTAGATATCTATATAAAATTGGTTTTTTACTACAAATTAACATTAATAACATTTTTAAGTTGGAAATGAAAGTTTTTGTTGAAAAATTACTTGGCATTTTAATAATTTTAAATATCTGTCAAAACATCTTAACAGAATTATTGAAATCAATATTTTAAAATTGCAGAAAAATTTCCCTTCATTTGCACTAATCACTTTACTCACAGACAACAATGACAAGTCAACTGGTCAATACCATGAAAAAGAGCTGAGAAAACAAAATACAGCACACATTTGTTAGGCAATTTTAGGTGAATAAACAGTGGATCTTTCAGCTCTAGAACCTGCCATTGCTTATTTTTTATGGAACTCACTTCATTCATATAAAACATTTACTTTTTTTTTTTTTTTTTTTTTTTTTACAAACACATTTAATCTGAAATATGACTCAGCTGAATTTAACCAATCTAGGAAATGCTGTTGCCTTTGATCAGCAATTCCTCCATAGCCATGGCAAGCAGCTTGCAGAACAAGGTAATTCCATTTCAGTGTATTTAGATAATTTGAAAAATCTTTTTTATTTTCTTTTTTCTGTTTCAGAACATAAAAACTATCAACAAAACCCCCACCAAAACCAAAGCTTTAAAATGGCACTGTTGGTAGGGCTTACAAGTGAAGACGACTCCAGTTTCATTAACCTCTGCTTTAAATACATCTCCTGGACTTAGAGGGAAGAACCAGATAAGATTATAGATCAGATGCTAGTACTATATGCAATTTTTAGTCTCTACAAAATAATCTCAGGTGTATGCTTCATAAACTGTGTTGTGCTAAAATGGTAAGTATAAACTTGGCCTCCTGTCTGCTACACTGATTTTGCGTAAACTTGGTCTGTTAAAGAGTATTCCTCATTTTTAATGTGACAGCTATAAACCTCAGCAAAGGATCAGCCTTATTATGCCAGAAACAGCCAAATATAGTCTACAAATGATGCTATGAAGGAGTGTAATTTGACAAGGAAATACAGGGCATAAAGAAATAAATAGGAAAAAGGTCACAGACAGGCTGACTAATATGAATGTTTGTTAAAATGAGAAGCCTCTCTGCATCTTTCTCCTTTTATTTACTTGGTCTTTGATAGTCAATGAAATGCAATGAAAGTGTAAGGCCTAGCTTACATAAAAATGTAAAAATGCTTGTAAAAATACACAGCAGCTGCTCAGGACTCATAAGAGCTGAGGCCAGTTAGCAGCCTTCTCCTTCAAAGAGTGATGTATTGTCAAAACCATTAAAATTAGTTGTTAAACCAATGGGTGGACAACATCAAATAACCTTTTAAGCTTGCTATCATTATATAATAATGTACTTCAGGCTCAATTCTAACTTATTTTTATGCCTAGCAAAATCTAGTATCTACAGAATTCAAAACTGATCTGTACTTCTGCACTGTGTTTGTATGTGAAAGAAGCAGTAGTCAACTAGCAGTCATTGTGCTGAATTTCCAGATGAGAAATGTTCTTTTTCTTCTTATTTGAACCAATAGATTCAGCTAAAGCCTAGAGCTTCACATTTCATTTTCCTTGTAAATGATTGCTGCTTTAAACCATTTGCTATGGTTTATTTATAGAATAATACATAGTTCAAACTAAATGCCAAGCTATAATTGAATCAAAGGATTCTGCTGATGCCTCGGCTCACAAGGGTGCAGCTCAAGAGCTTTATAAAGGGCAGCAGAATCTGAGTCTAAATTACACCCCCCAGTATTCGGTCTGGGATCATGCATTTATAATGCTTAATAGGACTAAAAGCATTATTATAATACTTCAGTAAATAAAAAGAAAATGTATCAAACAGCAGAATTCAGAATGCTTGCAGAGGCTTTGAGTTTATGATGTGGGAGGGCACAGATTATGTTGCATGAAATAAGGCTAGAGGAAAAGTAGTTCATAAACATATTTATGTTCTTAAAAGTGTTCTGAAGTTATTCTTAAATAAAAGGAAAATATATGTTTCATATATTAAACCACAGAAAATTCACAATGTTCTACTATACAGAATGTTATAACTAGTTGATTCCAGATTCCACATAGCTATTTTCTGGCATAATAAGGCAATAATTATGCTATAGAAAGAAAATATCAATTCACACATCTTTGATGATTTTTTGAATAATATTACAAACAGTAAAATTTAAATTTTTTAACCAGTTGTATTTTTTCTAGTACAAAAAATGTCTTACCAAAAAGGTTTATAGATCCAATTCACAAAGACAACATTCCTTTATTGGTTAAAGGAATCTGAGTGATAAAGCATACATTTTTAGGCTAAAATGAATATAATTTTTTACATAGATACTTTGTTGTGTTTTAGAATGTGTTCTCTTAAAAGCAAGTAATGATAAACACTTTACACTTTTTTCCATGTTATCTGGTAATCTGTGGTGTATCTGTTGGGCTGTAAGCAAGGACACCAATCAATATTTTGTTATATAGACATTTTATCCATCAGATGTTTACCCTAGTTCCTCTCACTAGGCTGCAATTAGTCCAGCAATTCCCTAATGTGGCCACAGTAATTTTGCACAACTAGTGATGCTGTGGAAGCTCATCATATGCCTTCCAAAGTGTTTCTGCATTTTCCTCTGACCCTCTCCAGTGTAAGAGATAAAATAGCAGACTATAAAGGCATTGGTCAGACCTCAGGATGGAATTTTTCTGTGGATTTAGGGTACAGTTCTTTACACCTCTAACTGGAATTGCAAGTATTTGAGAGATAATTAGACACTTTGAACTTTGTTG
>NW_010307480.1:0-7487 GCF_000700745.2 Antrostomus carolinensis | reverse complement strand
GTGGGGAAAGGTTGGTAGCTTGTTTTCTGATAATCTAACATCTATGTGGGAAGTCACAGAGGTGCGAAGTCTTACTTACCATGTAGAGGAATATAATGATTTTTAATATGAAGTTCAGCAAAGTCTGCTTTACACTGGCATTTTTTTCCTACAAAGCATTTAATACTGAATTGAATTCCAATTCTGAATAAAACATAATATAGTAATTATAAATTTTCTTAGGTTTCTATTCTCAAAGTCCAACTGAGTTCATAGGACATTGTTTCCAAAACTACCTTTTCAATAAGTTGTAGTAAATGCTCCAGAAATATTAGAAGTCATGCAATAAACTTACAAAGTTGGTGTAGATAAAAATACCTGATGAATCAGCAGATTAAATATTTGTACAAAGCACCACAGAGATGTTATTCTTTTTCGTTTTCATTTGAATATTACTTTTTCCCTCTGACAATATCATGAAGGGAAAGAACAAAGTAATATATCCTAGGTGAAAAATTAATGTTACTAAAAATAGAAAACACACTAGATTGGGCCAAGTAGGGATCTATGGAGGAGAAGCAGGAAAGGTTACAGGATGCTGTAGCCCTTGCAATAAAAATACCCACAGAAAGCCCAAAGATGAGAGAGGACGATATTTCCTATTAAAAGAGTATTAGATTGTCCTTACTGCTATCTTGGTAACTTTAGGAAACAGTAACAAAGACTTCATACTTAGAGAGGTGGTAAGTAAAGATAAGAGACTGTGAGAGGAGCTGGCTTCTAGAGAAACTGAGAATAAGATGGGGCATGTGGTATATAAATATTTAAGGCTCTGAATTAGGTAAATATTGTGCTTTAATTATGCAGGAAAGATACAAGCCTCAATAAATTAAAAAAAACCCAACTTTATCAAAGTTGGTCTTTGATGCAGTATATTGGCAAAAAATGTTTCTCTCTGCTTTGTAATGCAAAGAGTATGCATTGCAGGGTATTATCTGTAACAAATGTGAATGCTGGTTTTGTTTGGTGTTGCTTATTTGGATAGTTTGTAAAGTAGTCAGGAACATTTGGTAGAAAATACAAAATACAAACATAAAAGGCAAAAAAGTTCCAGAGCTCCATTTCCAATTAGGTATTTTCATTAAGCAACCAGTTTTCCAAAAATGCTGTAACATGGCAAGTCCTACTGAGAACAATTTGAAAATTTATCCATTTCTCTGAAGTGCCTAATAATAATCTGAGAGCCTTTGATACCCTTGCACAACTTGGTTTTTTTGTTGTTGTTGTTTTTTTTTAATGTTAGATCATTTTAAGTTTGAAGATGAAAGGACTCTCACACCAGTAAGCTTCCATGTGTTTCTGAAATACATGAATTGCCAACCAAACCAGTGACCCAATTTAAAATCCTTTTAATGAGTTTGCTCATGTTCATATATGAAGAATCTATACCAAAACCTTTTTATGTTGAGCTGATCACTGAAACAAGACACTGATGAAACAATACAGTGAACACACCATTGAAGTACATCTCTCCTACAGAGATAGTAACAGTTCAAGGAAATAAACCACATGTAGAGCAAATTTGCTAAACCTCTCCATCATGGTTTAATGAAATACTAATCCAAATTAATCTAACTTCTCTCTCTTAGTTTGTCAGAATCATCCAAATTAATTTTTTACCACTATTACTTAGCTGTCTCTGTCCCATGGATATACTGAAGGACTGGGTACTTTTTTCTTTGAGTCTATATTCCTTTAACTAACATTTTTTTCAGTGTGAATGAAACTTAGTGATTCATGTATTTGCAAAAAGCAAATAAGTATTAATAATTGGGCAAGCTAAACCAAAATTACTTTAATCTAGGCAAATGCAGAACACTTCTGATGTTTACCTTGCTGCTAAATAAACTATCATCACATTGCTTGCATTGTGCTGGGCAGAGCTGGAGAACATTTCTCTACCAACTGGACTTACCTCCCCTTCTGTGGACTGTAAGTGCAGTTCTTTTCTACAAGTAGCCTTTAAGTCTCCTGCAGCTGCATTGACTTGCACTCCTCTGGGTGCTTCCATCACCAAAGATCTAGTAGGAGATTCAAGTCTGAAAGACAAAAACAATCACTGAGAAAAAATGCACTTAATCAAATCAGTAAAAACCACCCAGTCCCAAAATCCACAGTGAATGTAGATATAAATATATTTTTGAAAGATAAAGAACTAAAAATGAGTTATACATGTGATTCACTACTAACTCTTTATGGCCTGGAGAAATAAAAAAAAATTAAGTATGTGTTTAAATCTATTCCTATTTAATAGAGCATTTAAGCATATACTTATATAAGCTTGTCTGCTTAGTGATGCTTTCTGGCATTAGTATCTAATTTACTTGACTAAGTACTAATACTGAAATATAGGTACTTAAGAATCCACACATCTCTGTGAGTGCTTCTCTAATGACAGGTTAATAACTAAAGTCTGCTTAGTGACTGATGACAAATATTCAACTAAATAAAAATAAAACACTTAAAAAGTTTTAAATAATGATATAAAACTGATTAGAATGGCTTTACCTTCACAAGCTCATTCATATTTCATGTAGGTGTAGCGCATTACGTATGAAGAAGAGAGGAAAATAAAATCTGTTATGTGTCTATTATTGTGGGGTTTTGTATGCTTTTTCTGTTCTGCAAAATACCTATTATGCTCTTTAACCCTGTTATAACAGGATTAAAATGCATATCACTGGGTCTTGTTATCTATCCTCAAAGCAGCTACTCTTCTTCTACTATCAGTTTTCCCTTTCTCTACTGTATATTGAAGATCCTCCTTCAACCTTAATGCAGAGCTATGATTCTTTTTTGGCTATGTTATCTCACAGTATTGTATAGGTTTCTCTTGAAAGGGAAGTACTAATGCAAGGATTTTGTAAAAGTTGTGCTCGCACACTGAATAGGAAAGATGATTGGATGAAAACTGCATTGAACTAAGAAACAAAAATTTGGATTCCATTTGTGTTCAGCTGTAGAATTATTGCATAGTCCCATTAAGAGGGAGACAAATCTTTTAATCTATTTAGATCCCAATAATATAATGATAGAACACAGTTTCACTTCACCTGAATAAAGGCTTTTTGTAAGATGAAATATATTGATAGAAATGTCTAGAATTAGTAGCTTGAGGATAATATAGGATTTCCCTCTTCAACAAATTGTATTTTGAGTGTTAGGTCACAGTTGTCCAAAAATATAATAAAGTATTGGATGTATAAAGGAAAGAATAGTTTGACAAAGAATTTGCTATAGAAAATCCAAATGAAAGATCTGTCAAGCAATGGAACAAGAGAATTTCAGTGTATTTCGGCTATTGAATTTTTTAAGTGTACAGAATAGTGATGGATTATCATTTTCAAACCAAAATATCACATTTGCATGTAAAGTAAGTCACTGAGATGGTGTCTGTGAAATATTTGTTTGTTACATGTCACTGCTGCGCAATAGGAAAAGAGGAAAAAAGACAATTATTTGGCAACAAAAAATGAAACTATTAAAAGCAGGTTTCCAGACAGAGGAAAATACTATTCATAGCTACCTATATGAAAAAAAGCATACATGGGATACATATAGATAGGAGCAGTAGAAAAACCTATATTTCTGTTAGTGTTAAGCCATTTTATTTCATCTTTTTGACACTGTAGGGAGAAGTTAATAGAAGGTTCTGCAGTTCTTTGTATTAGGGAAGAATATAAATATCATGAATTATTTAATCATGTACACCCGTGTTTTTCAGGTGGTAGTTGGTGAACTTCTCATGGCTATAAAATAGTAGAAAAAGAGCTTCCAAAACCTTCTAGAAACCATATAAAGCTTAGAAATTAGGTTTTCAAAAGTACTGTTGCCTTAATGACATTTTACCTTGAATTTAAAAGGAAACTGAATTGTATAAATGTTAAATGATTGGATACTTCCATTCCATATTTTGCAGCGGCATATTTTTGCAATTTATAACCTGCTTTCCAGTAATATTAACATTTCTCAGTGGTTTCAGCCGCTATTTCATAATTATGAAGCCAGAACTGCTCTTAACTATACTTGTCGTATTGAATTGGTGGGTATTAGCAAAGTCACAAATATTTCTGGTTTTATAATGTCAAAACCACTCCCAGATCTGACTGAAATTTTTCAGTAGGTGGACAATAAAAATCTGTTTAGGAATATCTTTCAAGAAACTATAATTCTGTTTGAAGAATGAACTTTTTTCCCCAAAACACATGACAGTGTATAGCTCAGAGTTGTTTAGTTTGGCTTCATCTCTGTTTTTCATGAAACATGTTAACATAAATGACTTCTAGTTTGTCTAAAATGAAGACATTTGGGCAATTAAGTTCTGAACTTGAGAATAAGTTGTTGATATCAGCTTTCTACACCCTGTGGAGAAGAAATTTCTTTTTCAAACAGTAGATATTTTTTAGCAGTTTCCTGAAATAAAATAATGTGGTAGAAATGTCAATGAACAGCCGGTGATCAGTAGAGTAGTTTTTGAAACACCAACCAGCTATTAGTAAAACTGAATGCCTAAATCCGTTTTACAGTTACTAATTTACTTTACTTCTTGTTATTCTTCAGATGTTCTACATCTGAAAAGTGACTTGGCTTCGCAATCTGCAGTGTGCTACTGGAAATGTAAAAGTCTATACAAATAGATTATTTCCTCAATGTTTTAAGATAAATTATGTTTGATATGCAGCTGCTTTATAATATTTTTTCTTTGTCATATTTTGAAAGCTTTAATCTCTACTATAAACTTGTTGTAACACTCCACATTGTAATACTCATCCCTCCAAGGAAAAGTGCATTACTACAATAGCATATCAAGAATTTGATTTCCTTTCAGATTTCCTGATGGCCTGTCACAGTGGCATTTACATCTATGAGTGAATCCTATTCATAACATTTAATTTTTCATTCCCAAAACACAAACAGCTATGATGGAGAAAGTAACTACTGCTATTATTAGACAGAAGCTACAACACTGTAGGAAAGACAAAGAGGATTTTTAAAAGGTTTTTAAATAATATAATCTGTCAGATCACTATATCTGATGCAGACAGATGATCTATCTAGAGCAGAGAAGGTCTTTTTACTTTTTAATTATCAGTGGTTAATTTGTGAAAAAGATAAATTTCAGAGGATCAAAGCTATAGGAATTTGAGTTGAATTCATTAAATAATTATTGCTAAAAAAGGAAACTTCAAATATCTTGAATAAGTTCCTTTGAAGGTATTAAAATATTTCTCATCAGAAATGCAAAAACATTTATTTTTCATTTTGTATTTTCTGTTTACAAGCTGACCTAGATTGTATTAGAGAAAAATAATTTTTAAAATGAACTGAAAATGTTCATTTTAGGTTTTAAGAAGTATTTTAAATTTACCTCTTGCATATCCCTTGCACTCACATAGGATATAATTTATCTGTGTTAATTTTGCTCTGTTGGCTAGCAGAAGGTATTTCTTAAAATAGAAGGATGTGAAGATGTGAATAATTTATTTTCTTAATGTCTATTTAAGTAATGGATACAACCCATGCTACTTAGTAAAACAGCTTTTATGAATCTCTACCAATTTGGAATTTGTATTCAAAACAGGGGATTAAAATATATGCTGTCAACTAGAGATTGCACATGTAAAGCAGATACTAATTTCCCATTTGCTTGCATCTTTACACCTGGGAGTCAAGGAATACTTGAATACTTCCAAGTATTTAACTTTTATATATAATGGTCTTGCCAACATACATTGTTGTGGCTGTTTTCAGTTAGCATAAGTTAGTAAAAAAAAAAAAAAAAGATTTGCAAATATAAAACCAATGGAAAACCTACACATTGACTTGGAACCTCTTTATAGATTTCTATAGATTAAAATATTTGTGATATCAGTCTTGTTGTCTGTAGGTAAAAAGTTGTGTCAGACTGGAGCTACAGACGCGTAAAATGCACAAAGAGAAGGCAAATGGATGTGCCAAGCCTGTCTCTATCCCTCTTCCTACCTCCCTGTAAACAAGCACTCCCAATCCTGAAACCTCATAGAACACATGGCCTTCCTCTTCCACAAGTGAAACCATTTTCTTCCAAATTAGAATTAAGAAATTAAAAAAAAAAAAAAAGAAATTGAAACATTGTTTTCCAGAAGCCTCAATTTTAAATATATATCCTTTCAATTTCTATTAATATGAAAAGAACAGCTGGCTGCCCTGACGCTCAAGGAAACTAATTTCAAGACTCCTCCAGTGAGACCAAGAGTCCTTAAAGGTGTTCACTGAACACTGACACTGCTAGAAAAAATTAGGGTTTCCATTCAGTCCATTTCCTGAAAGTCATTCTGCAAACTCCAGTAGTATCCATAAAGAATAACCAGGGACTTCTATGATCACAGTGACAAAAAACCTGGAAAACTTTTTTTAAGATATTGTAACTATTCAAACAGAGGATTCTTGATTAGCTGAATTTGACATCACAGTGGGGATGCTTTGAAAAAAAAATTACTATTCACTCATTTTAATCTCATTACTTATACTATTTAGATTACACATGAACTTTTTAACATATATATAAAAGTGACCAAAAATCTCTTTGATACCTTTACATGTATCAAAATATGCACGTCTGCAAGATGCACATGGATCATTGCCAGAATAGTTATTTTTCCTGAAAGTTGTTGTATTCTGATGTTTTTAACCAAATGCTTGTGTTTTCTGGAGGAAAAAATTTTTTTTATTGAAATGCAAGGGCAAATATGCAGGCTTCCTTAATACTATTCATTAATCATCAGCTATATCAAGAAGCAAAATTCTCGTATGTTCGTGTGAAGCTCTCTTAGATTTATGTGGGAATCTAACCTTTAAGGACACAATTTGGCTCGCTATTTTGTGACTCCAAAACACAAGTCTAAGTAAGAGAAATTAAATAAATGTTTTATGGAATAGGTAGTGGTCTAAACCAGTAAATATTAACATGAGGTTTTTTTCACCCCCAATATCTAATTTTGCAACTCATGGACAATAGACTTAAATAAAGAGGAAACTTTATAGACCTGAATCAGAACAGTAGAATGGCATTTCAGTATAGCATTTCAAGTTATGTCCATATTGTTCATGTCACCGACTTTTGCATGTGTCAGTATACTCTTATTATAACTTGTGGAATTCTCATTAACCTAGAAATCACATCACTGGGCTCAAATCTAGTTGCCCTGCACATGCCACTGGTTTTGGTTAAGTGGGTCTGCATTATCATAGCAACACTTGAAACAACTGAATATTTTAATGTTATTTGACATAGACGATAAATTAAAAAAAAAAAAATATTTCCCCACATAGGTAAATAAAGGATCTCTTCTGAGAAAATAAAAAATATCAGTTACTGAGGATGAAAAGTAATGAATAAAATGTCATTGAAGAGTCTTTCAGTGATGTTATTAAAGGACTGACCAACCTGATCTCCTTTTACGATCAGG